>NW_020448431.1:188259-190738 GCF_003343035.1 Apteryx rowi | reverse complement strand
AGGCCACATCTGGAGTACTGTGTCCAGTTCTGGGCTCCCCAGTACAAGAGGGATGTGGCACTACTGGAGCAAGTCCAGCGAAGGGCTACAAAGATGATCAGGGGACTGGAGCATCTCTCTTATGAGGAAAGGCTGAGAGAGCTGGGCCTGTTTAACCTGGAGAAGAGAAGGCTGAGGGGGGATCTTATTAACGTGTACAAGTATCTGAAGGGAGGGTGTCGAGAGGATGGGACCAGACTCTTCTCAGTGGTGCCTAGTGACAGGACGCGAGGCAACAGGCACAAACTGAAACACAGGCAGTTCCATCTGAACATGAGAAGAAACTTCTTCACTGTGAGGGTGACAGAGCACTGGAACAGGTTGCCCAGAGAGGTTGTGGAGTCTCCTTCTCTGGAGATATTCAAAACCCACCTGGACGCGATCCTGTGCAATGTGCTCTAGGTGCCCCTGCTTGATCAGGGGTGTTGGACTAAATGATCTCCAGAGGTCCCTTCCAACCTCAACCATTCTGTGATTCTGTGATATCTTATTTCACTCCCAGGACTCTCTCTATTTTCTTTTGACAATCCATTTTAACGCAAGTCCAGCACTAAAATGTTAAAGAAGTTGAGCTGCTGCTTGTAATTTTTGTCTTCCATAAAGATCCAGAATTTTTGTTTTTGTTTTGTTTTGTTTTGTTTTTTGTGAGGTTTTTATTATTTCAGAAAGCAAGTCTGGTTTCAAAGAGAAGAAAAAAAGCACAAATTTTTTTTAAGCATGACATTTTTTCTCAGACCCTTTGACATTTTAAATTGTGTTCTTGGTGCTATTTTATTAACAGCAGCAGCTATCTTCTTGCAGTCAGTTATTGTCTCATAGCCCTCAAGTGCCATCACAGGTCTATTTAGTATTCGTGAGAATTTTCCCTGCTGACATGTCTTTTGCATTTCCTGACTCCCTGCATCTTCTTTTCTCTTTGTTTTACTATTGACCATTCTTCACCTGTCAGGGATCTCTTGTTGCGTGATTTTGCATCGACTTTTTTTTTTTTTTTTTTTTTTTTTGGAGTCTATTTATAGCTCTTGACTTGAGTGGATTTTCCTGATGTATTTTTTTATTTAATTTAAACCCTGGTTTATCTTCCAACACCGTTTCCATAAGAAGTCTTTACTTTTCTTTCTGTTCTTTGGTGATTTGCTCTCAAGTGACTAAGGCTGGCTTGGCATTATGAATGTTGTACTGATTGCACGTCTATTGCTTTTCAGGATTATTTTTAACATGCTGTTGGTATTGTCTCATCTGTTCAGGATAATTACGAGTTGGCTTTCTATTTTCCTATGCAACTCACTAATTGAGTACTTTCAAGACATAGTTGCAATTGAACTTATATTTGCAAATTAATTTATAAGAAAAAAAAGACACATGCAATATATGAAGAAAGTAACAAATATTATGGCATTTGATTTTCAAAAATAAAATGAAACTAACCCTTAAAGATAAGAACCTTCTGTTTCATTTTATTAGTAAATATTACTAATATACAATGATCTACATTTTACTAGCAAGAATATATTTTTTACAATTGAAACAATCCCAGTTTTAAAGACTTTAATATGAATTATTTTAAGTTTTATAAAAATTTCATTTAAAAACTTTTACAAGAAAAGCATATTTTCTCTCTGTCCAAAAAATTGCTGTCTTTAAATCTTATAAAACTGTTCACTGAAAAATGTTAATTCTACAGAACCAGACTGTGAGTTACCTGATCATTATTCCGAGTGAAACTATTTTTGGTTTGTGAATCATCCAACATCTTGATACTGTCTTTCACTCTTCTGATGTTTACTACCTTAGTTTTGACTAGTTTCATTATTTTTACAATTAGCTGGATATTGAACCTTTTCTAAGCCTAACAAGGAAAGCAAACACCTTCCTTCCCTCCTACTGTGACCCAGTAAATATTCAATGTCCAAATTTTTTCATTTTCTCATATTCTTATATTTTTTCTGAAGATTCTCACTGTCCACATACTTTGGAAAAAAAATCACTCTCTTTTCATGGAAAATCAATAAAGACTGCAGTGGAAATGAATTTATGTTCACTAGTACCTGTTTGCAAGTTTCATGGTTTGCAAGTTAAATCTGCCTAAGAGATGTCAAGGACAACAAGAAGGACTTCTTCAGATACATCAGTAGCAAGAGGAAAATGTGGGGCCTTTGCTGAATGGGGTGGGTGCCCTGGTGACGAAGGATGCGGAGAAGGCAAAGTTACTGAATGCCTTCTTTGCTTCAGTCTTTACTGCTCAGGCCAGCCCTCAGGAACCCCAGACCCTGGAGACAAGAGAGAAAGTCTGGAGAGAGGAAGACTTTCCCTTGGTCAAGGAGGATCAGGTTGGAGATCATTTAGGCAAACTTGACACCCACAAATCCATGGGCCCCAATGGGATGCACCCACGAGTGCTGAGGGAGCTGGTGGATGTCATTGCTAAGCCACTCTGCCT
>NW_020448431.1:58263-186929 GCF_003343035.1 Apteryx rowi | reverse complement strand
GTGCTCTAGGTGACCCTGCTTGATCAGGGGTGTTGGACTAGATGATCTCCAGAGGTCCCTTCCAACCTCAGCAATTCTGTGATTCTGTGATTCTGTAATGGTATAGGACCAGACATCCCTAAAGCATATATCTACCTTACAACACAATTTCCCTCAGTCAGAATTTCAATGAGCACCATCATTATCATTATATATCATTATTTATCAGTTTCCCACAGCTGTATGATCTTCCACTACAATTGCATCTAAATGATGTGAGTGGATCATGCATGCACGCAACAGTAACCAGTATAACTATAACCATACCTGAACAGATAGTATGTAAACTATTGCTGGTACCAGAATCAAAAAACAGTCTTTATTTTTCAGTATTGAATTTATCAACACTTCCTGCAAGACTTCTTAAAATCTAGGAGATATTAGTTACAAAATTTGTCACTGTATCATTTGTATATTCCTTTTTGTTGTATATGTGTGATTCACTGGCATTGAAGTTACAATTATTAAAGAAAAAGTAAGCTAATATGTGCCAAGTTTGGGGGGGTATGACTATGCCTTGCTCATATTGGAAGTGGATAAACCTAGTTATTTTCTAATGTACCACTGCAGTAAAGATGATTACTATTGACTCAAACCATTAAAAGGAATCTGCAGGAGAGTGGCTGGCCCTACACATATCCATTACATGTAATGAACATGTAAATAGGCCTATTCTGTAAAATCTGGTCTGGTAACAGGGTAGCAATTAGTCTTATTCAGGGCAACATTTTAACAAGCATTTTTTCCATACAGATCAATATTGAAATTTCCTTATTGCTTTGTAAAATTATCATTTAAAGGTCTCTTAAGTTGAAAGTAAAAGAGAAATTAAAAGCATGGCCTTCCTATAACTGTTAAAAACTCTAAAGCAGGCTATTACCTTCTATTGTTACAAAGAGGACACAAGTCCACTTATTATTCAATCAAGCACAGGTTTCAAGCTTATCCTTATTAACAGTTCAGCTAAACACTCTTATGTTCCATACTAAAGTGGAGTTATTTTCTTCAAATATTCAGCAACATTACAGTTGCTAAGAGATTTTTGGAAGCAACTTATTTCAGACAACTAAGTCATGAAAATGCATAATTAGCAGCAAAAGTCAAAGTCCCTATACATTTATTTTAAGCTCACAGTTATTTCAAGGTGACAGACCAAGTAAAAATGTCCATATAAAGAACCTAAGAAAGATATTCATATAATCACAGAATAATTTAGGTTGACAATGACCTCTGATGGTCAGCTGGTCTGACACCTGGCTCAAAGTTAGATCATGTTGCTCAGGGCCGTGTCCAGGTAAGTCTTGAAAACCTCCAAGGACGGAGACTCCACAACCTCTCTGGGTAACCTGTCTAATGTTTGAACACCCACACAGCAAAAAAGAAAAAAGAAAAAAAAAACAAAACTAGCATCTAATTGAAATTTCCCATGTTTCAGCTTGTGTCTGTTGCCTCTGTCCTATCACTGTGCACCTCTGAGAAGAGTCTAGCTCCATATAGTCTCTATCCTCCAATCAGGTTGTTAAAGACAAGACAGCAGTAAGGTCTACACTTTGCCTTCTCTTCTCCAGGCTAAACAGTTCAGCTCTCTTGGGCTCTCCTCATATGACAGATGCTCCAGTCCCTTAATCATCTGAGTGGCCCTTTGCTGGACTCACTCCACTAAATCCATGTCTTTCTTGTACGGGGGAGACCAGCACTGCACATGGCACCTCCGGTGTGGACTCACCAGTGCTGAGCAGAGGGGAAGGGTCACCTCCCTCGATCTGCTGGCAACATTCTGCCTCCTGCAGCGCAGGATACTGTTGGCCTTCTTAGTAGCCACAAAGCTGTATTGCTGCTGGCTCATGTTCAACTTGTTGTCCACCAGGACCCCAGGTCCTTCTCTGCAAAGCTGCTTTCCCACTGGTCAGCCCCAAACCTTATACTGGTGCATGGGCTTATTTGTCCTCAGGTGCAGAACTTTGCCTTTCCCTTTGCTGAATTCCAGGAGGCTCCTGTTGGTCATTTCTTCCAGTCTCTCGAGGTCCCACTTCGTGGCAGCCCTGCCCTGCAGTGTACTGACCTCTACCCCCAATTTGCTCTCCTCCAAAAACTTGCTGAGAGTGCACTCCATTCTGTCATCCAGGTTATTAAACATTAGATGATAGACGTTAAAAGTATTGGTACCTGTGCTGATCCTTGAGGGATGCCACTAGCTACTAGTCACCAGCTGGTCTTTGTATCTCCTTGTTCATTTCATTCACTAAGTCATATCTCTGCTAGAAGCTTTGCAGCGTAACTAGAGAAGACACACACAAACTTTATATTTGTATATGCAAAGCCTAACTTAATGTATAGCAAATCAGTAAAACTTCAATGTTATTATTTCTAATTTTGTTTTCAAATTATGAGAGGTATTTTATGAGAGCTATGTAGATTGCAAGAAAAATACTGAGAGGACAAAAAATGTTTCATTGCACATAGATGGTCTGCAAACATCATACTAATCCTTGTAACGAAGGGTTTTAAACATTATTATCTTGTAGTGCTCCAAATATAGTTTACTTGTAATGTCCTTTTCAAATACCTCTGCCTTTTTTATGCAATAAATAATTTACGAACAGTGATCCATGTTACTTATTACAATAGCACTTTTCTCCAAAGAACAGTCAATCAGCAGGCAATTGGTTCTGTCAAGTGTCCCACAAGTGAATCTTAGATGATCTGTGGAGGAGAGCAGACTTGCATAAGCCCATAATTTTCAAGGTGAGGAACAGTCAAGAAAGAGGAAGGAAAACCCTATTTACCCAATGTAACTGAGCTGATGAAAATAATATCTTCTCTGCATAGTTCCCAAAAGGCACACCAGCCTATGTGCAACAAACATGGAGCTATTTTTCAAGTGAGGCCAACAGTTGGATATCAGAGATCTACTGATACCTCTTCATACGTTTGTCTTTTTCAAGAGACCTTTTTAGTCTCCAGCTACTTGTTGCTTTTGCCATCTTTGAAGTTTTCACATTTGCTTCTGCCTTGTGGAAAATCTGATTCTGACCTGGAATGGAGCTCATATTTCACATGCTGCCTGCTAGGAGATTGGGAATTGAGCTGCTAGCAGTATATTTGTAGTTCCAGTCCTAAAGAGCTAGGTGGAGAAAACCTTTTCCTTAGTTCATCTTCTAGATGGCTCCCAGTTTGCAGCCATATTGGTGTTAAAGTACATTAAAATTTTATTTATTTTCATAGGGAGCCAAATTCCACAAGAGTCTAAGAATTGTGCTGAATGGGCTGGCCTTGCCCCAGACCAGCAGCATTCTGGAAATCTCATAGTTCAGAAATGAAAGATTTTCTGGCTGCATTGACCCGCTCCATTTGAGATACGTATGTCAGTGGTAATATGCCTATACACTGATTTCCCTAACAAAAAGCCATAAGTCGATTCCATGCTGTATTAAACTTTTTTGGCAATTAAATTACGTGAAAAGTAAAGGCTTTGTTTTTTTTTCCTTTTACTCCTTTTTTTTTTAATAAATGTGACCATCCATGTCATTAAATGGATATAAACATTTAAGTATCCTCTAATGTAAGAGATATAATAGACAAAGAAGGGTAAAATGTAATGTCATCTTCATGCTTCCTTAGAGTATCATGACCACAGTTTCCCTTCAACATTAAGACAAAGCAATTTTCTTCAGAGATAAAAGCATCTATAGCTGTATCCAACTGCTCTGAAATCTTAAAGAGGACAAAAAAATCTCTGCATCAATATTTTTGAAGTATCTTTTTGCTAGTATGTGAAAAAAGTTTGCAAAGGGCAAATAGTTTACTATGCTTACTTTGTATAAACTTTTTTTAAGTAACTATTTTTCATACTTTTTTAGCAGAATGTTTTTTGTTTGGATGTGTTAGGTATGCTTTATCCACTTCAGACATTGACATGATTCCTCTAGAGTTATCTGCCTGCTTAAAATTATTTCCTGTAATTGAGAGAGACAGCGCAGACCTTGTTGAATTGATAGAGTGGCAGTAATCAGGATTATTAACCTGTAAGACTGCAAAAGGTCATGGAAGTAGCAAAACCTATTTGACAATCAGAGATTAGAATGAGCTTCTGCACCTCCTGCCTGCGTGCCACCAATGGCAGTAAAGTCTTGTCTGCAAGATTAAGTTCATGTGTACTTTCATCTGCTACTGACACCTAGAAACATGTCATATAAGGGAAGAATTGACCCCTAAAAATTCTTTTTCTTTTCATTTTAGCCAGGGCATTTATACCACTTTTCATAAGAAAGGACGATTTAACTAAGGTTAATTTGAAAGGAAAGAACTGCTTATTCGTCATATTTTTGTTCCTTCTTGGGATAGCCGTTCTTGGTTTACTGAAGGATGATCCATATTGTATTCTAGTTACCTTTTCTCATCTGTCCCTGACAACAGAAGGATCCCCATATCCCTTTTTTTTTCCCTCATACTTTCATATCATAATGTGCATCTCTTCATTCCATGTCCCTGAACTGGTCTGCTTTCTTGAGAGAATGCTTAGAATCAATGCCAAGTTGAAATTCAGTGTTGGCTGTATGCCAGCAGGTGAAAAGAGTAATCCCTGTATATCTGCACACTATGATTAAGCGGTTATAAATCATTATAGCATGTATAGTAGAAAACTCATGTGTAGCTTAAACCTAAAATGCAAGCTAGATGTTAACATTATTAATAGGACATTGCCTAATTAATCAATGATTGGAATTAAAACAGAGCAAGTGAAGGGATATTTTCATTGTGGTTGTCATCATTGATATTACTTTCATTATAATAAGTAGGATGGTAGAACATATTTTGTACTTTCCAAGTACTTGCTCAGCCTAACCATCTTCTCTACAGAAGAGACTAAATGTCCTGGAGAGGAGAAACAGAGGTTTGTGATTTACTGCTGTGGAAAGCATGCTTTTCTCTTGACTTTATTCATGAAAAACAAAGCATAAACAACAAGCAAAACTCTAACAGTTTGAGTCCATATTTTCTTTCATTACTTCTTGTTTCTTACATTATTTCCAAATGATTAGCTTCACGTTGCTTTGTGAAAAGAAAACTAAAAGCAAAAAAATATTTTTTAAAAGGAAAAAGAGTGGTAGAAACAAATACAACTTTCTACAAATGTAATCTGAAAAGTAAAGAAAAATGGTGAATCTTAAAACTGTTTTTCCCTCAAGAAATGCCAAAATTTATTCCAGCTGTGAACCAGGATGTTATATTACTTTAAAAGAAAACTGCATTCATTGTGTTGAGAACAGCTTTCAGCAAGCTAACAAGGTAAAAGCACACACATTCAGAAGAGAAAACAAAATGAATTGTGTATTAATCAGACAAATGAAAATTTTAATGAATTTTCATTAGAATGGTTTTCCTTGAGTATATAGGACAGAAAAATCTGTTATTTCTCTTGCTTTTTTTTTTCCTCTTCTTCTAAAGTATCTCAAGATGGCAGTGTTTCAGAATATTTCTAATTTCTCTGTTCTACATAATCTTAAAACTTATTTGATTATTTTACTCATCATAACAATTGTATCTCAGGATAATGGTTTGAACTAGGTGTAGGCAGAATATCATGTACTGGGGAAATCCAAGTATTTAAATTCGACATCTTCTGTGATGTTATATAAAGTCCATTAAAGGGCAGGTATATGAAGTGTGGATCTTGCTTTCAGAGGAGACTGCTATGTTCTTTCTTATACTGATTCTTAATACGTTGCCAGGGAAGTCATTTTTGCTTTGTACAACTGAATCATGTTTAAATAGGTGTTTGTTTTGTTTGCCAAAGCTTTTATAAGGGAAGTACTTATTTCACCCAGGTGATCTGGGATGTGGAAGAGTTTTCCTTTTGAAAGAAAGAGAGAGGGTGAAGAATCCAGTCTTCCATCCTCGCTCATGGTAATTTTCACATCCATATTGATGTCGCAAATGTCCCTCTAGTCTCATTTTTTCTTGCCCTCATTTTCTTGTGTAATTGTTAGCCATGACTCATCTCTTCCACTCTTCAACATAGTTTAATTTATCCTCAGATTTTTCTATTACCCACTTAATTTTCTTTGATCAGCTCATTTCAATGACTTGCTCTTTCTAGCCTCCTTTCTATTAATGCTCTGTCCATGAAACCCAAACTGTTGATGTTTTGTAGCCACGTTCCTTTCCAACTTTCCAGTCCTCCCTCTTTTTTAATCAGAAGAGTTAGTTTATACTGTTCACTTACTGCTCTTAAGCATCCTGGCTGTCTTTGTCTGTTTTTGTTTGTGTGTATAACTATAAGAATGTTTAACAAATTCAAACTCTGTTTTACTAGCCACAAAAGGCCACTTCATTTCTATTCTTCTACTGTGAAGGACTGATGGAGTAATGCTGTGTTGACTCAGTTCCTTTCATTATTAATCTGCTCTCCCCTTCTTTTCTGCTATAGACTGCGTCAAGCACCATTACTTCTACATGCACTGTAACTCCAGCATCCAGGCTTTGATAACTGTTCTCCACACTTGATCCTTTTCTAAAGTTATTTTGGTTGCTAGCCCTCTTATTTTTTACATGGCATTTGTTGACTTTTCTACAAAGATAAGTATCACCATCTAATATATCATTTTCTTCACCTATCACTCTTACACTTTATTCACATGAGGACTTCCATCTATTTTCCTTGTCATACCCTTCCATCTGCAAGATTAACCATTCCTTACCTTTCTCATTCCCCTTTGTCATACTAACACTTCTTCAGCTTTCTCTTCAGCTCTTCTACCTGCTTAACTCTTTCTTCCTCAGAAAATAAGAAAAGAAACTCCATATGCTCTCTCCCAGGCTCTTCCTGTCTCTGGAACTAGCTATCTTGATGCTTTCTTCCTCTTCTAATTTACTGAGATGCTTATGATGTGAGTGAGTGCCATGGTATTCGGTTTTAGTGCATGTAAAATTTCCAGTTCATTCAGGCTATGATTTTTTTTTTTTTTGAGGTGGGGGGGATCTATGTTTAGGAATACCTAAAAAATAAATCAAACAAAGTAACAAGATACAAATAAATTATATTCCTTAGTGAGAGCCTACTTTAGATAATCTTAGATGACAGTATAATTATCAGGTGTAAATATACCCCAAAAAAGAAAGAGGAATTAAGTAGTCATCACCACAACTGACGTTGGTACAAATAATTATCTGTTCGACCCTGGGCAAAATTTTCTACATTCAGTGCTATGCATAGTTCTTTCATTAGTGAAAAAATTGAACTTTTGCCCAGTAATCATTGTTACACTCATAATCTTGTTAGAGGCTAAAGGGAACAAACTGTATACATATGAAACCAAGAATTTATTGTTAGACTAATTAAAATCTTTACAGTCTAATCAAAACACAACAGTTATTAATAGCCTAGTTACAATAACACTAACACTCTTGGTTTAAATACAGAAAAGCCTCATTAATAACAACACCCTTAAATTGTTATACAAAAAAATAAATAAATAAAAATATTGATAGCTATCCTTTTTTCTCTAGCATTATACTCACCCTTCCAGTGTTCCTTCAGGTCCCACAATCAATGGTAATGGTCTTTCCCAAGCCGGGAGGTGACAGGGAGCTGCAGAGTCGTCAGCATCCTGAGCTCCTCAGCAGGAGACCTTTGATTCTCATTATGAGAATCCCAAGCTCCTCAACCTCAGGGTCCACTTGGGACTCTTTTTATAGGCTTTCTTACCGCTGCCTGCCTGCCTGCCTCCTTTTGTTCATTCATTCCCAGCTAAAGTTTGATTATTGTACAATAGCCTCCCCCAGGCCCAGTTAACATAAAAAGCTATCTCCTGTTATATAAGACCTTTACCATACTTGGTAGTCAAGGAGATTAAGGTCAGACAGGTTAATCAATAGTCATGTGGTCACTAGGAAAATTTTAAGAGAAGCTAAAACCAGCTATAGCCAAGGCAAGCCTCGACAAGTCCTGAGCCTCTGCACTGCCAGATCAGTGCAACACCTGTGGTCTTCTGCTAGTAATGGCAAAATCATGTGTAGTTAGCTTTACCAATACGACTTTTTAGATAGTTTAAAATGCTGATTTGGTCTGTTCCTCACAAAGACCATCTTGAAAGTTCAAGGTGCATTGTTTGTCTGCGCAGAACCACTCTGACTTGCCTACTGAGGAAACCAAAGACATACTCTCCAGCTATGCTGTAAACACAAAAAGAAATGATTCAGTACAGATGCGCAAGCTGCTTATGGGGGGTTCTTTTAGATCTGGGCACTAATGTGGTGAATCAATGCTTAACGACTGCGCTATACACTTTATAGTAGGTCCTCACACTTACACTAGGGCCAGAATTTCAGTTTGTATTTTCACATCTGGTCTCAGAACAACAATGGGAGTCACTGATATCCATCTTTGAAAATCAAGATATTAACTTAAGTTCCCAGCTTTCCATTTAGGACCTTGATTTTACACTCCTATGTTTAAAAATTAAATAAGTATTGGACAGTTTTCCCCTGGTTAGCCAATACCATTATCTCCCAACACTGCTCTTGATTCTGTGTCCTAAAGGGCAAGATTAGCATACATTCCTTGACACAGCCAGATTTTACAATAAATGCACTCATCATAAAGCAGCTGAAACCATTAAACAATAAAGAAAATGAATAGTTTAATTTCATGAAATGTTCTAGGGATAGCAATTTTGTTATTGGAATACTTTAAGAAGATGTAGAAGTAAAGAGCTTCTTTGTGAATCAACCTGGCATGATGTTGATTACTACCTTAAGCTTTGTTTATTACATCTACAAAAAAGGAGTGGGATTGGCATATGTTTCTTTTTAAAGGAAAGCATTGCAGATGCAGGCAGAAAAAAATGTAGCAAAAGTCAATTACAGTGATGGAGGATTAGAAATAAAATTGAAGCTTTTGCTTTTATGAAAGAGAATGAAGAGGATGGATAACAGTGATCCAATTAAACTGTGCTTGCAAAACCAAAAAAAAAAGAAAAAAGAAAAACAAAACAAAAAACCTGGAGTAACTTTAGTAGAGTTGAAACAATAAATATTAGCAAAATCCTTTATTCATTTAGAAAGCTGGAAAAAAAACATTGATTATGAACTGTGATTATATATTATATGTCAATGCAGAGAAAGGAAAATAATAAAAGAATGTACCAAAGGAGGGGAAAAGCAAAAAATGGACAAGATAAAGGATGTGTGTAGTTACATGATACCAGATACACGATATCTTTGTTAATTTCTTGTTTTTACAGACTTCATGTGTGGTCTTTTGCAAGACTCAGCTTCCTAGTTTGGATATATGTATATCCTCTGTTTTCCCATTGGGGGTAAATGATAAAATATATTCCTTTGTTTCCACATTACATTCAGATGTTGTCCTGTGCTGCAGTCTCTATAGGATACAACACTTGTTAAAAGTGTATTAGGCCAGTTTTTAAAAGCCTGCTGTTCACTCGCATTAGGGCCAAGAAGCTTAGACCTAACTGGAGGACCATTATATAAAAATTAGTGAAGCAATTACAGTGTGTTTTTTTCTTTTAAACATATTTTCCCTTTTTGTTATTTAAACAAGGTCAAACAAAACTATTTATTCAGCCAGAGTTAAAATTTTCCTGTAATATGTTCTGTTAAGCGTCCTTTATGCCAAAGAGATATTAATGAGCCTTCATTTCTTTGAGATGGCCGTACTGAGAAGTTGATTTTACAAAGTATTTGGTGGAAAATATTGGCATTGTTGTTGGGAAAAGGGAAAAAGAAAAGAGAATTCTGAGAGGTCTAAGATTTCAAAAGAGCCTCAATTCTATACATATTTTGATGAATGGCATGTCTTTTAAAGCCGCGGGGTTTAAGAATGCAACTGAAAACTTGTTGAATTAAAAGGGTTTTCTGATTGTCCTCAATATACTGTAGCCTTGTAGCCTAGTATGCACAATATTGTCATTGACAGTAAGAGGCCAAAGGCTTTGTACTGACTTATGCAGGCCTCAGGACTTGTCAGATTTTGTCTGGATTTGGCTTGGCTTGCTTGGAGCTTTGCTTAGCCTTTGCAACAAATGTCTAAGGCAAGGTGGATATTACTTTGTTGTAATTTTGCTTAGCTTTGTGTAACTTTGTAATCTAATGCCTACTGTTAGTTGTTCTGATAAACATAACAAAGAGTCACACTGTAGAAAGAACTCTCTATGAACCTAGATGCATGTAAAGCAGTATAGGGATGGAGTGGCAGAAGGTACCTGGAAGACATGGGCCAGATGATATCAGAGATGATACTAGAGGCTCCACAGCTGTCAGCAACTCACCTGTGGTCAGTTATTGATAGGAAAGCAAACTTAGGAGCCAAGGGAAAAAAAAATGTTTTTAGGGGCAACAGAAAAACAAGTATCTAACATTTGTTTAAAAGCTTCATATATAGTAAAGTCTGCAACATGGAGTTGCAGACTAATGAAGAAAGAGCAAGGTGTAAAGTGTGTTAAAAAACATAAAAATGGTCACTAGCAGTGGACTCCAGGCCAATGATGATGAAACCATCAACGTCAACCTCATGTTCCTCCTGGCAAAGAGAAGGAGAGATTAATCCTGGATACCATTTCCAGACATGTGAAGGCCAGGAAGGTGATTGGAAGCAGTCAGCATGGAAATTTTGTTTAACCAATTTGATAGCCTTCTGTGACAAGATGCCTGGCTTGGTGGCTGAGGGGAAGAGCAGTGGATATTGTCTACCTTGAATTCAGTAAGGCTTTCAGCACTGTCTCTCATAACATCCTCTTAGACAAGCTGATGAAGTGCAGGCTACATGAGCAAACAGTGAAGTCGGCTGAAAACTGGCTGAACTGCTCAGCTCAGAGGGTTGTGATCAGTGGCAGGAAGTCCAGGTAGAGGCAAGTCACCAGTGGTGTCCCCCAGGGGTCCATATTGGGGCCACTACTGTTTAATATCTTCATTAATCACCTCAATGATGGGACCCAGTGCATCATCAGCACATCTGCAGATGGCACAAAACTGGGAGGAGTCACTGCTACACAAGAGGGCTGTGGGCTGCCATTCAGAGAGACCTCAACAGGCTGGAGAAATGGGCAGAGAGGAACTTCATGAAGTTCAACAAAGGCAAGTGCCAAATCCTTCCCCTGGGGGAAGGGAAAGCAGCTTTGCAGAGAAAGACAGATGCTCCAGTCCCTTAATCATCTGAGTGGCCCTTTGCTGGACTCACTCCACTAAATCCATGTCTTTCTTGTACGGGGGAGACCAGCATTGCACATGGCACCTCCGGTGTGGACTCACCAGTGCYGAGCAGAGGGGAAGGGTCACCTCCCTCGATCTGCTGGCAACATTCTGCCTCCTGCAGCGCAGGATACTGTTGGCCTTCTTAGTAGCCACAAAGCTGTATTGCTGCTGGCTCATGTTCAACTTGTTGTCCACCAGGACCCCAGGTCCTTCTCTGCAAAGCTGCTTTCCCGCTGGTCAGCCCCGAGCCTGTACTGATGCATGGGCTTATTCCTCCCTGGGAGTAATTTTCCTTCCCTGGGAAGTCTCCAGGACTTTGCATTTCCCTTTGTTGAACTTCATGAGGTTCTTCTCTGCTCTTTTCTACAGGCTACTTGGTCTCTTTCAGGGCCCTGAGAGAACCAACAGGCCTTAATTCCTCCAACCAGCCTCAGCTGGGCCTCTGCCTCCCCCCTCTGCCCATCACCCAGGGGCTCCATTTCAGCTCAGGGCTTCAAGCTTGGCCTGAGCTATGCTGTAGGTGTACCAGTTTCCAGTCCTGTCCCTCTCTCTGGCTCCTGGATAGACCCCCTCCTCATACTTACTCTGTGAGGAGCTTGGCTCTTGGATGGACCCCTTGCACAGATGCTGTAGCTTGTCTCCAGCCCTCACTCTGGTCCCATCTCCTTGTGCTCCTGACTGAGCTCCATGGATGAACCCTGAACGTAGTTTGTCACACTCCATGTCAGGGACTGCTGCTGGACCCTGTTACCAGCATCCTGCTCTGCCCACCATGTTCATTCCTTGTGGGTCTGTCTCCCATCAGTTAGGGCACTGTCTGTGCTGGGGTCATCCCCAACTCCCGCTTCCCTCTCTCTTAGGGAGCAGCTGGCCCTCACTGTCATTATGAATGGCAGCACAACCATGGTGTATCAATCATTTCTCCCTGTTTTGTATCACCTGCAACAGTGCTGAGGGTGCACTCTGTCCCATCATCAAGGTCATTAATGAAGATGTTGGCCCCAGAATCCACCCCTGGTATACACAGCTAGTGACTGGCCTCCAGCTAAGCCTCATGCTGTTGAGCCCTTTTAGCCCACCAGTTCAGCCAGTTCTCAATCTCAGTCTTACCGCTCACTGAGCACCTCAACCTTTTCTCCATCCTTTTTCACCAGGTCCTCTGCCCCCTTCAGCAGCAGGCCCACATTTCCCCCAATCTTCCTTTTCCTTTTGGTATGCCTGTAGAAGTCTTTCTGTTGCCCTTTGCGTTGCTTGCCAGGTTCAAGTCCAAGGGGGCTTTGTCTTTCCTAAAACCATCCCTGCATACTCAGAAAGTGTCTTTATGTTCCTCCCAGGTCACCTGTCCCTACTTCCATCTCTTGTGCACTTCCTTTTTATGTTTGAGTTTTATCAGGAGCCACTTGTTGATCTATGCAGGTCTCCTGATGCCTTTGGTTGACTTTCCACATGCTGGAATGGACCATTCTTGATCTTGGAGAAGGTAATCCTTAAAAATGAACTGGACTCCTCTTCTGTCCTATATTATATCCTATGAGATATGCAAGCAGGTCCCTGAACAGGCCAAAGTTTTCGATCCTGAAGTCTAGGGTTGTGATCCTGCTATTTGCCTTCTTCCTTCCTCTTGGGATCCTGAACTACACCATTAAGGATATTATGGGATCCACCAAATCCAGTAGACTTTGGGACCCAGGGATTCCTCCTTCTCAGCCACTGAAACTGAGCTGGATGCAGTTTGAGACCCACAGGTCCCAGTCCTGTGGATACAACTGTCACTGTTCCCACTTGCAAGTTCAGCTAGTAGTGAGGCTGAGCATGTAGTCCAGAGAGGCACATGGACACACACACACACAAAGGACACTAACAGGGCTGGCCACACAGACTACCACAAACAGAGCACTACCTTTAGCAGTGCCCACCTATAACACTACCAGAATTCACTTTAAATGCTCTGAGCCCCTTCAGTGTGGTGCCTGAGTAATTCCTTTAATGGCCCATCGGTCAGTGGCTGATGAGTTCTGGTCTTCATTATCGTCTCAGTCATCACCTCATCCTTAATGTTTGCATGCATGTGTGTTTAATTTATCAATTTCCTTGTTATTTGTTATTTCTTTTATACTGAATAGTCCCTAACCAGATAATGAACCATATGCTCTCACATTCCACATACCCTTACACCCTCTGGTTGACATAAGCTGCACAACTAGGTGTTGCCCCACAGGACCCATTCCTCAAGCTCTTCCCCCTCGCTCTCAGGATCAAGAAGAAAACCACTTGGGCCCCCTTGCCCTTGACCTTCAGCCCCAGAGACTTGTAATCACACTTGATACAGTCCAGGTCTCACCTGGCAGTACTGTTGGTGCCCAGGTGGAAGAGCACCAGGGGGTAACTGTCCAAGGGCCAGACAGGCCTCTGTGTTTCCTCCACAATGTCGCTGATCTGAGCTACCAGCAAGCAGCAAACCTCCCTGGACACCGGGTTGGGCTGGCAGAGGGGGACTCCATCCCCCACCGGGAGGAATCTCCCACTGCTATCACTCACTGCACACACATCAAGTCCTCTGTAAGCATAAATCAGACCTATAATGCTGACTCCAATGTGTTATGCTAGTTTATGGCAGATTAAGATTTGGTCTTTCCCCTTCAGTCCATGTGTGCTAGTCTTTTCTAACTAATGTTCTAATAAATTTTTTAGTAAAATAGATATCTGGTCTTTAGAGTCAAACTTCCTGCTCTTCAGGTCTCAGGGATCTCTATGGCCATATAGATTTCTTAGCTGTAACAGCAATATTCTTTGAGAGTTGTGGTAGTGCTGTAAGAAAAACAGAGCAGACTATATTCCTGATCACACTTTTAGAGAAATACTGAGTCAGTATAGGTCTGGAGTAATGCGGCTGTCTCCAAAAGGCTGAGACTATACTTCACATTTGTATAATCTGGCCAAATTGTGTAAGAGATTTAAGAGGTCTTCACCAAGGGTACACAGCACTATTTGAAGTATTATGAAACAGCAAGTGATCAACTGCAGGAAAAAAAAAAAAAAAGAAAATGTTAATGAGATGAGACCACAGTGCTGAAATTCCAGACAAGAATGATAGATGAGAGAAGTATCCTCAAGAATTTGTGATGAACTTCTGCAAGATGCAGGTCTGATCTTGCTCTCATTTATAAGAATGAACTAGCACCTTCTTAGGACTGACCTGTTTCATTGCTGCCATTTTTTAGAAAATGCCTTTCCAAAAACATCCGTGCTACGTGATGCTAAACCATAATTCCTTCTCTGCAGTAGCTTCGTCTCAAAGTATAGCAAGTATTTCCTTGCTTCATGCATTTAATTATTTGTTATTTTATGTCTTCTGACATTTCACTGATTCTTCTCCTTATGGTGTCGTTTGAAGAGGAGTTGTTTCTTGGTGGTTTTGCAAATGAATCCCCAAACAGATCTTTGCATGTATCTACAGCCTGAGGCAAAATTAACACTGCAGATAGTATAAGAGCCTTTTTGCCCTTTTCAGTATGTTATGCAACAAGATTTGAGGCTCCTGAAGCAATCCAGGGTAGATCTATTCCTGTTTCATGTTTCATTTTTCTTCTCTTAAAAGTTTCTGCTGATTTTTACTTAGACATTTTGATTTTTTAAATCATTTCTTTCAATCCTTTTTGATGCCTGTTTGATTTTTCAAGTTGATTTCTTTACTCACTGTTTCTGTCTTTTGAGTGTTTTATTTTGGTCTACATAAAGTGTTGTAAAAGTTGGAAAACTTCTTTTGTATTAACTATTCCCCATTCAGCCTCATTGCATTGCTTCTCCAGTAAGGGTTGCTTCAAGAGTCTTGCCAGTTGTGGGCTGACCACAGAAGCTGCTTGCCCAGTGCTCCCCATGGTAAGCAGGTTGGAAAGCAGGAGAAACCAGTCCTCTCTTCCATATCCTTCAGGGAAGTATCCTGAGTCACTGGTTCATTAAGTACTCCAGGAGCTTAACTTGTGGACACTGCATTTTGTTTTGGTCAGGATGTATGGTCATCAAAATAATAATAACGACAGCAGAACTTGCCCTGTTGAATGTCACTGATAATTTCATGACAAGGTGTTTTTTTCCCATGGAAGAAAATACAGTGTAAACTAGTTCAGTCCCCTAACTCCTCATCACTGTCTAAAAATTTCATCTTGTTATCTCTATCTCTTTCTTTTATCTTTTTACATTACTTTTCTTTCTTTCTTTCTTTCTTTTCTTTTCTTTTTTTTTTCTGGCTTGCTCATTTAAATCACTTCTGCATAGGCAGGATCTGTCTGTTAAAACCTGAGATAAACTACCAGAAATGTAGTTCTCAGTATTATTCATGACTACAGAAAAAAGGGAAGTGAAAGACTCGTTATCTATACTAGGAGAATAAAAATATTAATAAAAGTTTACAGAGTCAGAACACCTACTTTTTCTTCAGTCTCCACTGAGGATTCTTTCTTCTTCCAGTAGCTATAATTCCTAGAATGGTATCCAGGAATAAAAATTTTATATTATGATTGAGTAAAAAGAGAATTAGAACAGAACACTGCATTCTCACTGCAAAATGCCGATCCTGAATACTCTAAATTTTCTTTTCATGTTACATCTTTCTCCAGTTCACTACCTTCTCTCTGATTACAAGTGGTCTGTTTAGACAATCATTTTCCTAAGGATTATATAAGGCAATAGGAAAAGTACTGTGTTAATGAATTGATTAAATGTGCAGTCCCGATAAAATTATGTGACAGCTGAATGCTCCAGTTAGAGCCATCAAAAAACATTTATTCAGCAGTCCATTGGCTAAAATTTGTGTAGACTAAAGGGTTGTTGGATAACTGGTAAAGATGAATAAACTGATAAACCCCCAAACCTTTACTAACACTTAGCCTACATAAAAGGTATAGGTGCTGTGAACACTAATTCTGAGTTTTTCATTAAGAACTAGTAAAAATTTTGGAAGCTGAGTAATAAAGTATTGGACAGTGTTCAAGTAAAATCAGAGGCAAAGTGCTAGAGAAAAGTGAAACTGTCTTGGGGGAGGAAGGGGCGGTTAAGTATTGTTATCTACTACCAGTTGTAAGCTACTGGAAAGGTGGCAGTACTCTGCAAGATTACGGAAAAGCCAGATGCTTTGTTTAGGACTTGAAGAGCCAAAGGAAAAATGTTCACTGTTATACATGGTTCATTCTAAATACTCCTAGTCATTTTATATTACAAATCTATCACAGGAAAATACTGTTATCTAGTTAATTATTTCAAGCTCAGAGAAGTGACAGCACATCAAAATTTAGAACTGAGTGAAGGCAGTGAGTGAAATTTTGATGAGGACTCCAAATCATGAAAACTGCCTGACAGAACTAAAGATGAGTTCTTAATCATCTGCACAGAAGAAAGAAAATAACCAGATAAATATTCAAGGAACAGTGTTCAGGCAAACATTTCTGGCCTTGCTAGACAGAAGAGCAGGGTGGGCCAAATCCAGCTTACTTTCTCATGGTGTTAATTCTACTGTAGTTAACTGAATGCTCCCACAAATGTGATGACCACGTTTTGCATCCCGTGTCACTTGTTTTTCTTGGAATCCCCATTTAGCCTCAAGGTAAGAACATCTCTTACAAAGGGCTGAAAAATCTTAGCTCCCTGTGAACATTCAGACAGCTATGTTTTCTGTAAGGACAGAGAACATCTTGAGGTATTTCACTAATGGCCCAGGGCTAATGTTTTGCTCTTAATATTAACAATATATTTAATAAGAATCCTAGCCATTGTACACCAGAAGTTAGTATAAATCATTTTGCCTTACTTCTTTGATCCTGTAAAGAAAAAGCTGTATCTCCTAAAATGCCAGATAAAGGATCCACTCTATTTTTAACCAGTTCAGGAAGCTATCACAACTTCAAATAAGATAATATGAAGACAATTCTCAATATTTTGCATTACTTATTCTCTCTTTTGCTGGTATATTTATACATTTTCTTCCATCATATGATATGAATTGGAATTTTATGACATATATTTCATGTGTACAGCTACTGTGCATTACTACAGTATAAATAAGTAATGATAGCAGTGAAACAGAGTATACATAAATGAGAGGCAAGTTTTAGTAAGGAAAGATAAATCTGCAGAATTTTACAGTGTGGGAACTCTGACAACCATATCAGTTTGAGAGGTCATTTACTATCTCTGGATGCTTTTTCAGATTCCTGGAACAATTATTTGTGGGCTGGCCACAGTATATATGCATTTATATGTGCATATATAAATAAAACCTGAAAAGAAAGTTAATTTTTATTCAATACGGTATTAACACAGCAGAACAATGACAAGCAGTGCTGCAGAGGTAAGAAAGAGGAAATGGAGCAGGAGAAGAGAAGAATTTTCTTAAACTAATATTGCTATAGAAGACAGATCAAAAAATATATATTCAGAAAGGAAAAAGTTTCACATTTTCATCTGGCTGAAGATTCTGGAGTTTGGAGTTTTATTGAGAAGGGTTTTTTATTTTCATTTGATGTTTATTTAGCCTAAATTCCTATGCAAAGACAGCTTATACAATTGCTTAGTCTAGCTCAGAGTCCAGGTGTTCTGTCACATCCTCCTAGTAAGTTTTTAATTAGTTGAAAATTCCAGTCAACTGGCTAGAGGTTTCAAAGATTGCCTACAAGTTTCATAAAAAATAGATGACTAAGGACAGGACAGTCTGGGATTCCAGCATTTGCTAGCTTACTTCAGAAGTCTTTGATCCTGTCAACCAATTTCTAAATGTGGTAATTTGCATGTTGTTGCCAAATATAGACATATTACTGTTACACTCAAAATCTTGTTTAGGGACAAAGAGGAAACACACCTTAAATATATAAGTAAACACAATAATTTATTGTTAGTATAATGAAAATCTTAACACACTACTTCAAGAATCATCATCAGTCTAGATTGAATTATTATGGAAAAAGAAAGAATAATACAGTTAAAGTACTTATATACAGAAAAAGTCACAAGAATGATAATAATACAATTAAAACTGTAACGCATGCACTTCTTAATTTCTATCTCTTTTTGCTGTTGTTATGCTAACCCTTCCCTTGCTCTTCTGGGTCCTAAAGTTGGTAGTTTCATTCTGGTGTAGGCAGTGGGGTGTCACGGTGCATTGTCAACATTTGGAGACCTTCGCCAGGAGGAATATGATGTTCACATTGATCCTTTCCCCTCAGGATCCACTTGGGGTGACTTTTATGTGTTTTCTAACATGTTTCTACACCTTTTCTCTTTCTTCATTGGTCTGTAGCTCCATGTTGTATCCAAATTTATTACATATGGTGCCTTTTACGTGTGTTAGATTCTGTTTTTTGTTCTCTTTATTGCCCTTAAAAACAATTTTCTCCAGTTCCATGTCTGCATTTTTTAACTGATCATGGGTGAGTTGTTTATAGCTGTGGGGTCTCCAGTGCTGAGCCTGTGCCCCATCTCTTATCATCCCATGCCTGCACTCCTCTATGCTGTGTCCTGTTCTCCATTTCTCAAGGCTTCTGCTATGTACCAGACCTGTATTTCTCTATGCTATATCATTATGTTAGAGCCATAAATATCTCATTCTACATGGAATAAGTAATTGCTGCTGCTATTCATATAAAACTATGGTCATACCACATAAAGATAAACAAAAGTAAAACAAATTAGTCACAGATACTTGTTAATTAGAGAAATTGCTGTCACAGCTAAACCAAGTAAAACAAATCTGCAGGCAGGTCAAGAAAAGTTCAGACAAAGGAAGGCCTTGCACACTCAGTACAAAGCTTATGGCCCATTACCAGCAATGGCTAATATATTACAGTTACATTGCAGAAGGTAGCTCATGCATAAAATCACTAATCTGGCAAACCAAATGCTGGGCAGTGAGTCTTTAGAATACAATAAGGTGTAAGAAAAGGACAGAGGTACTCTGATYATGAAATGAGAAAAGATGAAACCCCAGTCACAGAGTAAAAACTTCTTGAGGTCAAAGGATATATGTCCTTGGACAAAAGTCAGATAGTACCAGTCACTATAGTAAATGTTTATGGTTCTTCCTTCTGTCTTAGAAAGAATGATGTTGCATATGTTTAGGCCATAGGAGCAAATCACAAGAAAAGGAATGTAAGAAGTTTGGTAGTCATGAGGAGGTAAATTAACTTGAGTCTGTCACTGATGAAGAGAATGATGAACCTATAATACCCAAAGACTCCAAAATTTGGAGTTACATCCATAATCCTTGGTCCTCAGTATTCTTCTGTTTTCAGAATATATTCGTGAAACAAGCAAGAAAAAACTTACAGCTGTTGCCATTTACTCCATTAAATCAAATGGCAGATGTTTGGTGTAATAAAAGTTTTAAACTTGCTGATGACTGATTGGGATGTCAATATAATATAACCAATAGGACTTTCTGCTTTTCAAATTGCCTTTAAAACAGCAGTTGTAGCCCTGTAAATATGATTTACAGGCAGTAGGTTTTATATTGACTTGATAGCGTGGGGCATGAGGACTTGTTTCAGGTTGCCTTGGCCTGAGATGATTTTAACTTGTTTTAGCTGTGATAACAACTGTCTGACAGTCAACTGGTTTTAATTTGGCTTTAGTTTATAGAAATAACTGTAGTTATTCTGTGTTTCCACATCATGAACTACCTATGACAGCTGAATAAAATGTGGCACGGAAGTGTGCAGATATGGGATGATACCACAGGCCCCAGATGGTCCCACAGATCACCATGGTCAATTACTGGTCACCACAGCAGTGCAGCTTTGTGAATCAGGTAAAACTAGTTTTGTCAATAACAAAGAGAGCAGAAAAACTCAGTAATTAGGAACCAACAAAAAGATAGAACACAAGCAGACTGCATTAAGAAAGCATAAAAAAAAAAAAAAAAAACAGGCAGACCAAGACTGAGGAAGAAGAGAACCCCAGCATGAACATCCCTCCTGACTAAGAACTCATGAATCTGATGGCTTGCCATAGCACGAGTTACAGCTGGGTAGTGAAGAAAAATATTGTCTGTAGGAATTCACTTTTTTTTTTTTTTTTTTTTTGTGGAAACTGTGAAGTATGAAGGAGGGGATTGCAAGCAAGAAAAAAGGTAGTCTCATAGTTAAGCCAGTTAAAGGGGACAAGGAAGTCTAAATCTTTATTAAAAGGTTATATCACTGCCCTGAAGCATGAAAGCTATTTAATGAGGCTTAAATAGACAATCAGGACATCAGGTTCCATGTTCCTGTGATTACCTTCCCAAAGAACTGGAAGAGCTGAAAGATGTCTCTTCCTTGGAATTCCCAGGTGAATGCTGTATGAGCATCCCAAACCAATGTTTCATACTCAGCCACCATTGTGGATCACACACTTCCTGGGCATGTGACTTGAGACCCTGGAATCTATTTTACAAAAGTACCAAGCTCTCAAAGATTAGGATAAAATCAATGAGAATTAAAGAGTTCTTGCTCTTAGTTAGCACCTGGAAAAGTATGTCTGGTGTTAGGGTTTCAAAAATAGTGGAAATTTTGACAGTAATATTTACATCTCTGTTTCACATACATAATATGGCAAAAGTATCGATGCATCTAACAGTGGGTCTGAGTAATCATACACGCTGTTTATGAAGCACTCTGATAATATGATGGTGTGTGCAAGCTTGGTGCTCTTGTGTATACTCACATATGAACTTCACTCTGTTTAATGAACACTATGGACAATTTTAACAGTCCTTGGATCTGAGTCTCCTTTTTGTAGAGTAAATAGACGTAAAGTGAAACTGAAACAGGGCCATAAAGTATCATCAACTGTATAGAGGTACTCTTTGGTTGTTATATTATCTTGGAAGGTTTTTCTGTCAGTAATGCTCTATCACTTTCAACATGGTGAATCCAAGCAAAAGAACAAGAACAAAGTCCTTGCCAAGCAGGAAAAAACCAGTCCTTTATTTCATACTTGGACAAAACCTGAGTGTTTCATTGCAAAGCTTATGTTCCTTATTGTACTTATAATGAAAGTTAAGTCAAATCAACATAGATGACAGAATTAAACTTTAGTCTAGCATAAGAAAACACACCTACACATCAAGCATTCAAGAGGGTGTAGGAATGCAGCAGCCAGAGTGCAGAGTGGTACTGCTGGATAATCAGTAATATAAATTTAAGTACAACTGAAAATAGTGGGATGAAAATGGCTTCAAGGATAGAGAAATATTAGATGCTCAGTTTCTCACGGCACCTCTGAATGTCTCAAAAGAAGCGATACAGAAAATTCAGGAAGATGGGCTGATTGACTACAGCATCTCATATGAGGAAAGGCTGAGAGAGCTGGGACTGTTCAGCCTGGAGAAGACTGAGGGGGATCTGATCAATGGGTATAAATACCTGAAGGGAGGGTATAAAGAGGATGGGGTGAGACTCTTCTCAGTGGTGCCCAGTGACAGGATGAGAGGAAATGGGCACAAACTGAAACATAGGCAGTTCTGTCTGAACATGAGGAAAAACTTTACTGTGAGGGTGACTGAGCACAGGAACAGGTTTCCCAGAGAAACTGTAGAGTCTCCATCCTTGGAGATATTCAAAAGCCATCTGGACATGGTCCTGCGCAATGTGCTCTAGGTGACCCTGCTTGAGCAGGGGGTTGAACTAGATGAACTCCAGAGGTCCCTTCGAACTCCAACCATTCTGTGATTCTGTGATTCTGAGTGTCTGTGAAAAGGTACATATTTTTGATATTTCTGACCTCTGTGAGTTTCATATACTTTAAGTGTTTGAGTTAAAGAGCAAAAAATCATAATTATTTTCAATTCTTCAAATTTCCATGAAATACAAACCCTTACAATATTAAAGGAATTTAACACAATTAAATAAATATTCTTCTATTTTCTCTTGTTCTTGAATAACTTGATTTTCATCATTTGTATCTACTTAACCCAAAGGAAGAGATTCCATTCAGTTCAAGTTTAAACCACATAGCTGGACTTTTGCTCAGTTGTTTATTTATATAGGCCACTGTTAATTAATATTTTAAGAAAGAAAAAATACCAGTGGCATGTCATAATTTAGGAGTCCTTAATTTTGCTCTACTCCATGTTAAAAATCAAATGAACATCAGCTTTTTTCGAAAATAGCAAAAAGAGCAGTGTGTATAATATTAAAATATTCTCATACATCTTATGCCACTGCTGATAGAATCATGCTTCTGGCATATTTAAAATGAGCCATCAATCACACATGAAGACAATAACAGGTACTTCACTGACAGTTTTCTGACCCAGATAACCTTAAAGTGAAATATTAAAATAAACAATGGAAAAAATTGCATGATCTAATCAGTACATGGCTTATTATAATGCCTAATATATTGACTAATGTCTAATGATAACACATGTATGAACATGTTTTCATTCTTTGTATAACTAATGAAGTGTATTATTTTTACAAAAAGATTTATTTCATTTTACTTCTTATTTCTTATATTTTATATTTATTTTGATATATATGATCAAAGACAGTATAATTAATGGAGAAATACTGTTTTAAGAGTTGTTCTTAAGTAGATATTTATCACTGTATTGTTCTTGATGTTCCTGTGTTAGGATGGGTGTACACGTCATTTATGGTCTGTTAAAGTCTTGGGACATTTGGTGGGTTTTTTTCTTTCTTTCTTTTTTGAATTAATCAAAGTAATATTATGTTCATAATAGGATTTCATATCTTCCAGTTTGAAAGTCAGAGTGCCACACATAGGACATAATATTTCCGTGTTCTACAAGCTAATGAAAAGGAAGCCGTTTTCATAGCCATGTCCATACAAGGCCTACAGGAATCCTTGGCTATGTATGCAAAGAGGATGCTGCCTAAGAACTGAAGAAAACCAACATAATAGCATCAGCCTGAGCTTGACAAACATTTTCTTTGAGAGTTTTAAAGCTGGGACATTTCCTTTACCTGTGAAAATGAACTGTTGCATATTTAATCAAACTCTGTAGGAAATGAGACTGACATTTAAGAACTTCATAAACTATTATGTAATAGAACCTACAAAGATTAATTAAAACAACAGAAAAAAAGCTTTAGGAAATCTTAAAAATAATGAGAGAGAAGAATGGCACCATGCAATAAAGATGTCATTGAGATTATAGATTACCTAGGCATTGCTTAAAAGCTAAATAAAGTATTTGCTTCAGTTATCAACAAAGACGATAATTCTGAACATAGAGCAAAATTAGAATGGCTAATAGAAATGAAATTATAGTTATGGAACTGTACTGCATTTGACTGTAGTTCAAACAGTTCAGCTTAATCTCCTTCCCTGAATACTAAGGTAAATGTAATATAAAACTACTGAGGCTTTTAGCAGGAGATCATAATCTATCAAATCTATTGATTTGGGTATAGTATTATCACACTGGAGAATTAACAATGTGGTGAACTCCTAAAGAGTCTGTCTTGGGACTGATCACATTAATATTAAAAAATTTATTAGCCTTCTTGATGCAAAAAGTATGATAATGTACTTAATTTATAAGATGAAACTAGAAGGCATCAGCAAGACATGAGACAATTGGAAAATTATTCATGAGTAATCTTTAGGGATGGAATAGTAAGAAAGAGATGAAATTCAATGGACCAATGCCTAGTCATTTACTTGATTAGTAACTGATAAGAAACTGTGGACTCATCAGATGGAAACAGAAGATGGAAACAGAAGAGAAACAAGACCAGGATATATTAGCTGATAATAGGGTGGTTGTAAACTACCAACTTGATGAAGGTATGATAATAAATAAGTCTGAGGCTAGAATATAGCAAACATGATATATACAATATATCTAAAATATCCTTATTACATAAGGTAATATTAGTGCCAATATACAAAGTGTTGGTTAAACTTGGGTACTGTGGACAGTTGTTTAACCAGTATTCAAGGAACATTCCTTTCGGCTGGAATAAATGCAGAAAAAGTCTGTTAGAAAGAGTCAGAGAAGGAATGATTTCTTAGAAGAAGAAAAAAAAATGGGGGACTTATTTCCTCTCTAAAAGGTAAGGCTAGGAAAGAATGTCATTATTTTCTGTAAGTAAACCAAGGATATGAATAGAAGGGAGATGGAACTATTTAGGTAAAGGAAGATGAAGTCAACAAAATAATATAACTTGACCATGGATAAACTCAAGTTCGCCTCTAAGAAAACGAACTAAGAAAAGAAAAGAAGCACAGAATTATGAACGACATCAAATCTGGCTGGTATAGTAAGGGAGGGAATTGGTATTGGGAATTGGAATCTCTCGACAGAATTCACACCTCCTGCACAAAACATCCAGCTATGAAGTATTCCTACTGATGATGATTCAAGACCAGCAATTCCACAGGAGACTAGCAAAACATAGATGTCCTATGTCTCAAATTAGACACATTTATTTTGTGAGTGGGGCTGGGCTTCTAAAAATTGCCATTTTCTTCCTTCCAACTAAAACCGTGAAATTAATACTGACAGCTATCTACTGATCTACATGAAGTGAGCTGGTTCATCATAAACAAATTCCCAGTGGAGAGCTGTTCACCAGATTTTAAAATAAAGCCATCAACACAACCACACTTTTTTTCCCTTACTGGCAACCTGTAGAAAGAATTGGAGGGCTAGAAAACATACAACTTGGAAGAGTCTTTCATCCTAATAAGAGATAGCTGCAGTCCAGGTTTGAAACATATTTGCAATAAAAATCTTACATTGCGTTTTCTCATACTGTTTTTGTTTTGTGGACTAAAGAAAAAAAATCAGGCTCCAAGTCTGCTGCTCAGGCACTTTCATGTGCACTAAAAAACAAGTCATGTCATGTGATAGACAGCTGTATAAGCCGATCATACAAATTCCCAGTGGGACAGCTCTACTATCAAAGGAAATACTAATCCAATTATTTTCTTCTTGTCTGTCCATGGTCTGTTTTTACTGAGAAAAAGAAGGGGCAAATAAGAACCTACTTGATAGTTATGTTATTAAGGTAATCTTTTTAGGAACTTATTTTAGCAAAGGGATAAGATATCATCTCTCTATATACAGTATATTGTATATATAACTTGCAACATCCTCTTTGTCTATATGTATATCTATATGTATATATACTGTTGTTTGTTAGATGGATAACCTAAATAACTTAGAAATGCCTAATGCTAGTGTAATGTGTTTGGAAATATTTTACATTTTTAGTTACATTAAATTATTGAAAAGATTTGATAACAGAAATAAGTATATGAAGTTTGTATCTTGACTGGAATTATTGAGCAAAATTCAGAACGAGATGTTACTTTTGTTCATTTTAAACATACTATATAAGTAAGGAAGTCAGCTATTATTGCAAGATGTAATCTGGCAATCAACCAGTGAAATGGGCAGGACTCATGGATAAAAAACATTGTGTCAGTGTTTCACAAGATTTCCTTGTAATTTTTGAAAGAAAAACAAGACAAGAAGAACATCTCATTAAAAAAATTCAGACTGAAAACTTTCAGTCATCACATACTGCTCATGCTCTCCTAAGAATTCATTGCACCATCATTTTTTAATGTATCACTATTGGCAATCACATGGAAAATTCAATCACATAAGCAAACCTAAATGCAGTATTGCTTAATCTAATTTTCCTGTAACAGTGCTCAGCATGGGTGTTGGCAAAATCTATTTTCAATTCACCTTTATTTTGGGGGAGAGGGTTGAATGGGGAGAATTAAAAAAAAAAACAGATAATTTTTAGGTTGTAGAAGCTTGATTTTTAATCATAAATTTCAAAAAAAAAATGCAGAAGAGTGGTACTTTTGCTTCTACTAATTATTTACTTGAACCTATGAGGGAGAAGTAAAACAAACCTTTCCTCAGCACAAACCAAACTTCCACGTATGAAGTATGTCCTTATTTCAGATTTTAAAAGAGCAGAGTAGAACAGCCCTGCACCACTCTGTTTAAAATGTCAATGAAATGGTGTAAAAATGTTAAATTTAGAATGTACAGAACTGTCTTTGAGGATGAGGAACTCAAACACCATTGAACATGACTGCATTTAGCAGATATGTTGGCCTTCCTTTCACATGCTAGAACATTTCTATTCATAACTTGATTTTGCAGTTTTGCATAGTGAGAGATTTATCATGTTCTCTGTCCACCAGAGTATTTCCGCATTTGATATTTTGCTGCTATGGAAAATTTAAAATTTAATTCTCAAAATCTCTTACCTGTTTTATAGTATGAAAGATATGTACTCTTGTTTTCAACAAGATCCCTTCACATTCTTTGAAAATGAAGATATCTTAAAAAAGGAGAATATGATTTTCTGAGAGGAGTCTTCAGTAATGAATTTACAGGCAAGAATAGGATTCAGGATGCAGTCACATCCTCCCCCACATTCACACACTGGAGATGGAGGTAGAACATAAACTTCAGCATATGACTTCAAGATTCATCCTACTGCACTGTCTCTGGAAAAGCAACACAAAAGTTAGAACAATCCAGAAAGTGTATAAATTTTCACTGTAGGTCAAGTAACTTACTGCATGGTCCCAGAAAAAAAATGGCTCACAAAGGTTGTTTAACTTTAGTTTTCTCCCTTTTTTTTCTGACCCACCCAGGCACAGAGATAGTGCTTAAAAATTAGAAGCTACTATAATGTAACAGTTTTATTGATTATCCACAATATCATCTCAAAAGTTTAAGAATTTCCAAAGTCAGCTTGTCATTGGCCAAAACATTTTATTCCTAACCCCTAATTTAAGGTCTTAATAAAGAAAAGTCACTTTAGATTGGGCCATTTACTTAAATTCTTTATTTTGAATGCTGAATGTTTGCCATATAATTTTGATGAATGAAAGGTGAACTGCAGGCTGAGGTTAGATCACTGAAATACAGCAAATTAAATGAAATGGTATATGATGCAACCCACAAAGACTTGCGTTGATCTACCTAAATTCTATTATTTACGAGAAGGCTGATAAAGGCTGCCATATATTCCTTGTCTGTGGTCTTAGTTCTTTAATTCATTGTGTCTGTTGATAGAGTTTAACATTGAATGCCCTCAAAAAACCTCAAGATTACTTTGAAAGGGATTCATATTGACACCTTACTTTTAGGGGAGTTATATGAGGTGAAAATAATCCCCCCCCCCGACCCTTCCCTCCAAAGAAACTTACCTGTGAGTAAATTAATGGTAAATTAATTTTGGATTGGACTTGGAACTGCTGGATTCTAATTGGATTCTGTCTTGTTGTGTGTCATTTAGCATCTTTCACTTATAGGTCAAATGGGGAATGACATTTTTTTCAGCTCTAGGGTTCTTATTTGTTGGTTTGTTTGTTTGCTTTCCTGAGGAATTAATATTACATGAAAGAAGGTGATGTGTAGTTTAAGATAGTGAATTTTCAGGCAACACAAAAAGAGAAGCAGTTTTTTGCAACATTGAAAATGGATGTCTCCTCAAAGCTTCTATGAGATTTAAAGTTTTAGAAACGTTCCCAAGAGAGATGTTTTAAGATGAGGCACAGTAAAAAACAAGCAAGCAAGCAAACAAACAAACAAACAATCAAAAAAAACCTGACAATAATACACACTTCTCCTTTGCATCAGTTTGAATTATTTCTACCATTCTCTAGCTAATCCATTTCGGGTTTGAAATTCTGATATGGGATAAATCGTGTTACCTGGTATGGATTAGCTATGCAATCTTCAAGGATTTCTGATGTCTTAAGGCCAGATAAATATTTGTTCAGAGTACATGCACAAAATACTCAACTAAAAAAAAAAGCTGCTTTTCCAGCACTGACCCCAGGAAACCCAATGAACCACAGTATGACAACGGAAGATCACTTTAGCTGGTAGCTGGAGAGCAAATTTGAAGCTTGGTAGATACTTCTTCCAAGATTGGGTGACCACCATATGTAAAGATGAGGAATTCTGACAAAAATGTGATTATTCAAGTTATTCAGTACATTAGGTACTCCCACTGTAAAACCAAATCACTAAAAAGATAACATGCTGAAATAAAGCTCACTTTCTGTAGAAAAACTTCAGGATGTCCTCCTTTCAAAACAAGCTGGTTGATTCTCTTTAGCAGAAAGAGAATGATGCTATTGCCTTCTGCTCTCTTCAATGAGGCTAAGCCATTGTATATAAGTGGAAATTTCAGTGCTCTCCTCAGAAGACTAGGGCTTGCATGGTCATGACAGAAACATGAAAAAGCTAATTTCATAGTTTAATATTTACATCTGATATTGCAATAGCAAATGACTAAAGTAGGAAAATGTCCTATACAAAATCCCCCAAATCCTGATCAACTTCTTTTGCACTTCTTTCTCATAGATTAAAAAAAGGATTCCTATGCTTGTAAGAATAGCAAGACAAATCTTCTTAGAGAGAGGAAATAAAACTGCTTTGAGATTTATACCCTCACACAGACTAGGAAACACAGATTTATGTTTCCAATGCAAGATTTGAATGTCAGACGTGACCATTCTTTACCTGACAAACTATAGACTTTTGATATACAGACAAAAACTATGTATTTATGACTGCAACAGCCAAGTCCAGTTAGGAGGACTATAAAGTGCTTTAAAGTATTCTGCAGCTGGACAATCATAAGAGTGAGCAAAGTCATAAACGTAGAAATGAATTGTTGTCAATTTATTTTTTTACTACAAATTATGTGAGGATTGGAGAGTAGGAGTTTTCATCTCTGAGTATGTCTAATTGCTGAATTAAATAAGAGTTTATGTAAACAAGAAGTGAATGACTACCTAATGTCATTTTTACATATTGTTGATTTAAATATAACTTTTATTTCCCCCCCTCTCCCGATTACTCTTTTTTCCTCTATTTTTCCTGGCAAAATGTCACCTCCCACGAGTTTACATCTATTCAAGGCTGATAGAATTATGATGAAACTTTTCCACTTAAGCAAAATTCCAGATGTCAAATGTATGTAGTGGTGAGCAGTCTTATAAACGTGTATTTAAAATTTTTACATGATTTTGAGTTCTTTATAAACAAGCATCATTTTCTTTACACCCACTGTTTTACAGATAACAATGACATAAATGAGTCTAGCTTATGCACAATTTCTATCTGTATACTATATATTTGTGGTATCTTCTTTTGGCAGTCTAAAATTACTTAAAGAGCAATTTTATCTTCAGGAAACATCACTTAAAAATCTCAGATCTTGAGATAAGGTGTATCATAAAGATTGGGTGGTTGCATCATCTACCAATGACTTCAAACTAATAACTAGAAAAGGAAGGATTTGGATACCATTTTCAGAAAAGAATAGTTGGTTCAGTTTGTATTACTTGTTAAGTGGAACACGGTGAAGGTCAAGTCAAATTATTTCAAATGATTGCTGAAGCAGTTATACAGTCCATTTCTTTTCCTCTATATGTATCTGATCCACTGAATGTTTAGTTATTCTATGGAAAATAGAATACCTTTCACAACCTTTCACAAGAATATTTTTAAAACAGCCTTATCTCACCATATTCTACAGTTCTCATAAGAGCTAAATTAGGTCTCCCTAGCTGAACTAGGTCTCCCATTTCCAATTAAATGGTCTAATCAGTGAGTAAAAGGAGAGTGAAACAACATTTTCCTCATGTGCTTTGAACAGAACTCGGTATGGGATCTAGAAAGTTGCTTAGATTGTGATCCTTGCCATTCTTCAACGCTATTTAAATATCTAGCAAGATTTAGCTAATTGAACATTTTCAGAAAAAAAGATGCTGCCATCTATGGTCTTCAATCACTACAAAGATTTGATGCTAGAAGATTATCAGTAAGTTTTTTGAGGATCTAACTTTCACATTTAGGGCCATGATTTAAAGTACTTAGATGACTCTAAGGGTAGAGGCTCTAATGCTTTTACATGGTGGCTACTTCAACATGAAAATTTTGTAGTAGATTTCTGTATGCATGTGCATGTTTATGTATTTCTGTATGTGTGCATGTGCACACATAGCCCATAACAGAGGTTTACAAGAGCAATATGGTACAAAACAAGAATAGTGTAAGTTATTCATTATCAGGACAATCCTAACAAGGCAAGATTATGCGTCAGAAACAGAAAAAAAGGCCATTATCTTCTAAAGAACTTTATAACGTTCATGTATACACTACATCCTACATAGCCTGAGTTGCCACGTATCTGTCTCTGTGAACTTAGAGACAGCCAGGAAGACTCTCACTAAAGACTATTGCATGGGCACTCTGCAATGCATTTATTTGACTTGTTTTTCAACAAAAAATCTTTGTTCAAGTTCATTGTAAAAAGGAGGGCTGTAGCACACACTCATACAATAATGCTCATTACTCACCTCACAAACAGAATCAGCACTCATCCTGAGTTGTTGTATGCCCATCTTTGTGACTCTGTGGACAGCTGGGGAAATCCCCACCAAAAGCTGTTGCGCAGGAGCAGTGTGTTTTCTATTCTCTTCTAGTCTGTATTTACGGGTTTTGTGTGCTGTCACATCAGGCATGCGGCTAGCATGTGACACGTTCATGCTTTGTGCAAAAAGGAACCAGAACTCAGGTTTTGTCAAGGGTTGTAAAGTTCTAGTGGGGATGGGTCTACAGAGGTATCACAGAGATACCTCTGACTAAAGATATTGGAATGCATAGAAAAATCAGGCTTCTGAGGAGCTTACATATCTACTGTGAGTAGATGTCTTACTAGTAGGGTGTGTGCCACTGATGGAGAAATTGGAGGAGTTTTTGGTGGTAACTGGTTGCAGGGCTGTTTCTATATTTTTGTTAGACAGTAATTGCATGAAATAAATATTTGGTGGCAAATTGATGGAGGTCTAACACTTTGCCACGTGTGCTTTGAACAAGCCTTCTGGATTAAATAATTCTTAGAACTAAGAAAAAATAAAGACATATCTAAAGCTTAGTTCAGGTAATAAGAATAGCAAGAGCTATGGGCCTATTTTCTCAGGCATTTCTTCAGCCATGCTAGCTTTCGAGTGCTTAGAAAACTCTCAGGTTGAATAAGAAAGCTGCCAGTGAGTTTTTCATTTCTGGAGCAAGTGAAAACTTCACTTTCTAATCTTACTGGATCAGTTTCTTAGATATCTCGTTAGATATAAATCTCAGCTTGGATGAAAAAATAGCTGCTTTAGACCCTAAGTATCTGCAATGTCAGCAAAGTCCTTAGGTCACTTTTTGGATCCATCCTACAATAAGGCACAGAATCCTTTTTCAAATCCTGAAGCCCACTAAATGATGATCTTTAGGCCAGGTTTGTAATAAAAAAAAATGTCCAACGGAGTCCTAAAGTTTTGCTTTACAGACAAAGATTTAAGAAAATTTGGGTCTCTAGCCAAGGGACAGTCTATCTGAAATCAGAATGTCCTTATGTGAAGTAGACTATTTGGCTATTATCTTGTCAGATATACATATTTTTATATATAAAAGCTATCCTCCTCTTGGTCTTAATCTGTGCAATCCATTTTTTCAGATTTTGTAATGTTTCCAAGAATTTTCTTATCCTTCTACATCACTGCCCACTTTTAAGCCTGGAGACCCAAAAACCTGCAGCCCAGGCTGTTTCCCATGATGTTTGGCATCTGAAAGCTCTTGGTATTCATATTCTATTTGGAGTTTGGCTCATCCCTAAATCCCTGAGGAAACCCCATCTGGAGCTACCATTCCCAGAATTACTAAGCCTCTCACTGCCGATCACACTCTCAAATTCCTGGAAGCTCCTAGAACCTGTGGCTTCCTTTAAATTCACAGAATCAGCCACAAATGTGGGACCTGCCATAAAGCTAAATGAAATCAACATCCTCATCAGGTCCACTAGTGCTGTTAGCAGCGCTGACATTGACAAGAAGGTCAATTTCACTAGGCAGCTACTGGGAAGCTTCTAGTTCACAAAATTGTTTTTTAATGGATTCAATCTAATTTTGATCAAAGGCATATTGTGAAAAATGAAATGTTCCATAAACTTAATATCTTGCCTTATGGTTCCCTCTGATCCTAAATGCTGAAGCCCTTGTGACATGATCTTGAACTCTACAATGGAAATGTCCTCTCCTTACGCACATGTGTGCGCACACACACACACACACACACTTTTGATGCACATAAGCACAATATCCAGTATCCAGTAATGTTTAGCACCACATTTAATATAATGCAAAAATAACAAAATGGAGCACAGCAGCTCATTGAATAGAGACACCTGCACAAATAAAAACAGATCTGATGAGTGAGACAAATTAAATACAACAGTTTTACCTCTTAGTCAAGGGACTGCCTTTTCTTTCAGTCTGCTTTCTTTATCAGCTTTCAATGACTTTTTAAATTTACATGGCGGAGTCCAGGGAAACTCTTTTTCATTCTATCACTTCTGAAGATGGTCTATGGGTATGCCATTAATGACAGTGTCTTCCTCCCTTCATCCTGTTATTCTTGTGTCATTCTTTCAAGCTACTTAACTCTTTTCTATTAACTATGCTTAGGCAATAAACTGTTTTGGGACAGGGACTGTTATTAGCTGACTTTATGTTTGTAATTACTTGGTGCTTAAGTCCTCGATGTAAATAACACTGATTTAAAAAGTTTCTTGACTTTTATAATCCTCACTGAAATATATCTGAGAAAGATTTGCTACTCATCAGTAAACTCCAGGGTTATGTACTATCCCACTTCTGAACTGTCTGGCAGCAGGTGATCATGGTTTTCTTTTCCAGATGAGTCCTGCTTCTTTACATCAGAAATGATATATCTCTTGAATTATCTTTTTGTTTTAAAAAAGAACCCTGAGAATAAATCCATTTTTCTTAAAGTGATGTAAATTAGGAGTAACTCCACTGAAATGTTGTTACCTGAAAATGCAATTGTTAGGTTTTTAGGTTCCTCTTACAGTCAGCAGACAGAGGCAGGCTTTAGAGGATAACAAGTACCTAAGTTATACTTCTGTTCTGAATTACCCTCTCGCTGAACCTTCCCATATGTGTAGGCAGCCTAAGGCGACTATGCTAACTTCTTCTTCTAAATAAAATACCTATAGAAAATGGCTTGACTGAATGCTGTAGCCTTTTCCAAAGATTCAATAAAAGTCACTGCATACAAATCTTTCCTATCAACTTTGTCAGAAGAGAGTGTTTGTCAGAAAAATAATCAAAATGTGGTCAGGCAACTGAATCACAGAATCACAGAATCACAGAATGATTGAGGTTGGAAGGGACCTCTGGAGATCGTCTAAGTCCAACACCGCTGATCAAGCAGGGTCACCTAGAGCACATTGCACAGGATCGCGTCCAGGTGGGTTTTGAATATCTCTAGAGAAGGAGACTCCACAACCTCTCTGGGCAACCTGTTCCAGTGCTCTGTCACCCTCACAGTGAAGAAGTTTTTCCTCATGTTCAGATGGAAGTGTCTGTGTTTCAGTTTGTGCCCATTGTCTCCTGTCCTGTCACTGGGCACCACTGAAAAGAGTCTGGTCCCATCCTCTTGACACCCTCCCTTCAGAAATTTGTACACAATGATAAGATTCCCCCTCAGTCTTCTCTTCTCCAGGCTAAACAGGCCCAGCTCTCTCAGCCTTTCCTCATAAGAGAGATGCTCCAGTCCCCTAATCATCTTTGTAGCCCTCTGCTAGCCTCTTTCCAGTAGTGCCACATCCCTCTTGTACTGGGGAGCCCAGAACTGGATGCAGTACTCCAGATGTGGCCTCAGCAGGGCTGAGTAGAGGGGGAGAATCACCTCCCTCGACCTGCTGGCCACACTCTTCCTGATGCACCCCAGGATACCATTGGCCTTCTTGGCCACAAGGGCACATTGCTGCCTCATGGTTAACTTGGTGTCCACCAGCACTCCCAGGTCCTTCTCCGCAGAGCTGCTTTCCAGCAGGTCAGCCCCCAACCTGTCCTGGTGCATGGGGTTATTCCTCCCCAGGTGCAGGACCCTGCACTTGCCTTTGTTGARCTTCAKGRRGTTCCTCTCYRCCCACCTCTCCAGCCTGTCCARGTCTCTYTGAATGGCAGCACAGCCCTCTGGTGYATCVRCCACTCCTCCCAGTTTTGTATCGTCAGCAAACTTGCTGAGGGTGCACTCTGTGTCTTCATCCAGGTCATTGATGAAGAAGTTGAACAAGACTGGACCCAAATGAATGAATATTTGAGCCATGAGCCCTGAGGTAAAGTCTATTAAATGATATCTTTACACCGCAGTATAAAACTGCAACAGAGAAACAAACCCATTTTGGCAGGGCCTGAAATACTCTTATAACACTAGCAGCAATTTTTTATTCGGGGAGAACAAATATGATGTAGTCAAAAGCCTGATTAGTGATAGCATATTGTCTTTTATAAAGATAATATCCTCAGGGTGGACAGTGAAAGTCTGGCAAGGCTTTCCTACCATCCATAAACCTCTAGTACACTTGTAGTTCATCTTTTGGCTATCCACAATGTTGTCCATCTTTTTAGTGGCATTGTGCCTGTAACAGATTTTTTTTCAGTGGAAGATATTTGCCAAGACAATGTGCAGTTAGATGGTCAGTGCAAATTAGTTCAAAACCTTTCCCTCATTCTGCAGAAGCTCCCTCCTCTGGGACTTCGTTGCCCCATTATTTCAAGGGCATCTCTGCTGGACAATATTTGATTTGCATATGACAAAAAAAAATTACCTGAACAAAGCAGAAGCAAAAAGATGGACTTTTTACATATGTGTGTGGCTGCCAGTAAGACAGAATGTATTCCACTGGGCACATGGGAAACCCATCAAGAACAGTTGCAATGTCAAAACCCAAGCAGCTCAGGAGCGCAGTCAGACATTTCATCTGAGGTTTGCAACTGGCAAACAGTGATAGTAGTAGAAATTGCAATATGCAGAAATCAGAATGCATATAAACACACACACATATTTACTTTACATGTATAATGTGTGTTTAAACACATAAACTAGATTATAGATCCCTTAGATTTTAGTTTCCAAAAACAATGGTTATTTACTGTAAAGACTGTGGAAGATCTTCAGACTGTAGAAGATAATTTATGAGAAAGAATGGTCAAGGGTTTGGAGCAAGAAAATACAGATTCCAACTCCTGAGTAAGACTGTTCAAAAGGGTCAGCTGAATCCTCAGTTTGGATTAGCTGAGGTGGATTCAAATTTTGACTAAACTGTGAAACAATTACTTACATTCCATATTCTTACCCATAGACTTTTACACTTCTCTGATCCTTCCTTCAGTCTTACCCAGAACCTTTCTTCATCTTTGATTTAATTTGTTACATAGGGAAGAGTAGACTCCACTGGTCTTTCCCAGTGTAGTTGAGTAAATATAATTATTTTCCCGTTCCTAGGAAAGGTCCCCAGGTGTTGCACTGACCTGTCCATGCAAGGTTTCCTGACTTGCCCTGGACTGTTTTTACCTGGTTTGAGCTGTGATGACAATTTTGTCATGGTCAAGTGGGTATTGTCTACCCTGTCTGTACTTGGCTCTGGGACTGCCACATATGGTGAAGGATTAGCAATGCTAGGTAGTCATTGCACAACCCACAGTAGACATTTATGTGAAGCAGGGCTGGGTAAGGCTATGAAGCTTTCAAACTGCAACAAAAAGAGAGCAAGCTGTGATAAGAAGACCTCTAAAAATAGTCCTAAGCAGTCCAAGAATGTTTGCTACCTTGGCCATACTTCTCCATATTTTGGTCAAATAATGTATCTTGGATGGTCTCCCACCTTTGACATGGACTCTGGATAGACATGATAATCTAGGTTTTCATAGTGCAAGGACTGCATCCCTATAAATGAGCTGTTTGCAGGAAAATACTCCAAAATGTTCACTTAGGACAAAAATGGTAGCATTTCAAAAAGCTTACTGTAGCAATTAGGAACAAAATACTGAAGCATCCGATTCTTAACATTTATAGACTGGCCTAGTGTCTTTTATAAATTGAATCCATTGTCGCAACATATAGCCAGTATCAGCCAAATGCTCAAGTCTTAAAGTTGGTTCCTTCACAAACTTCTCCCCTGGCTAAGCAACTTATTTACCTCAGTTTACAAGATGGTTATTAATATACACTTATTCTTCAAACATACATCCATGTTAACTCAGGCTGATATAACACCTCATCACAAAGCATTATTATAACTATGTTTTGATTAATTATGTCTCTCTGGAAAAAATACAGTAAACTAGCTCAATGCAGAATGTTCTTCAGATCCCGTTTTTATAATTCAGCATTACTGCGAACTGATTATATCCTGTTGATCTTTTGGTATACATGATACCTGCGCAACTCCACCTATTTATCCACAATGGACTGCAGGCAACATTTGATAATCTGAAGATTTCATTTTCAACTGTATATGAAGGTATATTCAAAATGGACCTGAGTCTAGGTTGAATAATAATTCTACAAGAAGCTAATAGAAAGCTGATATTAAAATAATCCAAATCAAGCCTTTAAATTTTAGAGAGACTTTCTCACATCAAAATCTGTTCTTCTTTAGCTGCTGAATTGGTCAGTCAGTACAAGTTCAGATCATTACTGAGTTTTACAGTTATTGTAATTTCAATATATAAGAATTAGGAAGAAGAGTAAGTTTTGCATTCTATTACACAAGTAGAAATTTCCAGCAGCTGCTGTTTAAAGTGAAGAGGTGCAAGGCGGAAAAATTACATTTAATCTTCCACCGAAAACAGTGTAGGCTGTATAATCAAAATCACAGAACTTGTTTTTTGCTGATTATGTGCTCAGTTACTCAGAAGACTCAGAGCTTAGCTTTCTTGGGGAATTATACCTATTTAGGGTTGGGGGTGAAAAAATGAGAAGTAAAGCTCATTTTTATCACCTTAAAATACAGTCAACAGAAAATATGAGTTTTGGGGKTTTTTTTTACTTTAGAAAATATATAAATGGCACAACCATTTTGTAATTGTAGAGGTGGAAGGAGGTTATAATTCATTCCTAGAATCTCAAAAGGTAATTAATTAATTTTGATCAAGTCATACTACCAGCATTTGAAAAATCATCCTTGTTTCCCACTGGACCCACATTTTCTGTATAAATTAGGATCTAGTTTTAAAGTAAATAGATTTAGTTTGTGTCCAGTCAACCACACATGCAAAGCATTTCCTATTTATCCTAGTATTCCCTTATATATCCTAATATCCTAGCAGAATTTGACTCAAGGTGATTTGCAACCTATGTGATGGACCACGAGACTTCGTTTTAAATAACAGGAGTATGCAAAACCAAATGAAATCCTATCCAAATGAAATGTCATCAACAGTTGAGCACAATATTGTTAATTCAATTTTGTTGTAATTAATAGTGTGTTTGCTTTGTTTCTTTTGTTACAGTGTTTAATGCAATTAAATTCTTCATTTACATTTAGAATCTCCTATTAAAATCTGGCAGAAAATTAGATGAAATGAGGAACGCTCTCACAGGATAGAGGTATAAAGGCAATTCATATTAAGAAGTTTAGTATGTTCGAATTTCATAAAGTGAGGATTCTCAAGTGAAATGAGAAATTACTGAAGCCATATCTCAAATGTCATCTTCCGTTATGAAAACAAAGAACTTTGTGCAAAATTATTTCTACTCATATATTGAGATATATTTATTCTTGTTGTTGCTATTATTATGAACCGCAAAAAAAAACTAGTGCCAATATATTGATGCTCACAGAATGCTTTCTCTATAAGATGTCTGGGGACACAGAGATTTTTTTTGTAGTCTAGAAAATTGTCTTGAAAATTTTGCTTTTCCTAGTGGTAATTTCTTATTTTTTATCTTTCAAAATTAAATAATTAATTAAAGCATCTATCTAATCTGAAAAAAAAAATCTTTTCAAGATAGGATTTTAGAGCTTTCTTTCTTTCTTTCTTTCTTTCTTTCTTTCTTTCTTTCTTTTTTCCACATCAAATGTGCTCATTTCTTCAAAATATGATTTTTATTCTACCTGGTAGCTTTCTGTTTCTATCTATAAAAAGTCATGGGATTAATATTATACTTGCAGACTCTTATAACTGAACTACTTTATGGTTTTGTAAGCAACTGAGAGCAGTTGTTTGTTGATGAGTGGGCTGGAATGCCAATAGTAGTCGAGATTTCCAGAGTGGTTTCCAGCACAGGGTGCTGAAGAGTTTAGCAGTCAGTGGCTATGAAGATTATTTTTTAAATCTGAAGATACAAGCAACATTTCTGGGAGGAAAAATAATCACATAAGAAATCAACTCTGCTAAAAAAGTATAAATAGTATGTTTTGTATGTTTTCAGATATAAAATTTATATTGAAAATCTATGTTAAGATATGCATCAGAAAAAGGCTTGGTAGTGTATAAAAGGAATGCTAGTAGACTTACCATCAAATAGTTTTTATTTTAAAACTTATTCACACTATTTTATATGATAGAAAATATCTGAAAAATATAAAAAATATTTGCTACGTAGATTTATTTCATATTTTGTTTTTTCTTTGTTTGTTTGCTTTTTTTCCTATGGGAAATTATACAGTAGTTACTTTGAAAGGCAGCAGGGAACTATTGTAACACGCTTATAATTGCTCTGAGGTCTGATTCCTTTATATCATATTCTGAAAAGTCAGCACGCTGATCTGAGCTTCTATAAACTGGTCATATCCAAGTGTAAGTCTTGCCAAAAGAACAGAGCTTCTTCTTTTGCAGTCCTCAGTCTACAGATCACTAAAGAGTCTGAAAAATGTAGGTTTCTGCATTCATAAAGTCTGACTACACAGAAGCCTTGACCAGTCTATTTGAAACCTATTTGAAAAGTGCCATGAATAATATGCAGTGCTGAAACCAAGAGCATGTCTAATAAAATGATGAACACTGATGAATATAATTTCTCTCACCAGCTTAATTGCACAAAGACTTCTTGTTGACAAGCAAGCTCCAGGTGGGTTACAGAGATCTCTATGCATTGGAAAACTAGAGTTGGAACAGATATTTTTTTAACAATTTCAGCATTGACTTCTCAATATAATCACATGGTGGTGCCATATTACCAAACAGTGATGCTTTAACAGAGGAATGACTCACACCCTTCCTGCTTGTGGCTGGAGGTAGCTGGATACTGACTGTGTGCATTGAGGAGTACTAAGCTAAAGCGCAATATTTTGCAAGTGAATGGCAGATGGCAAATGCAGTCATTCAAAAGATTCATGTAGTACCCCCCCATGCTGACACAGCTAACTTGGTAAGAAGATAATTACGTGTCCTGATTTTGGCATCTGTTTTGTTCAGCTATTTGTTAGGTCACTCTAATCCAGGTCACAGCATGACCAGGTGTGGTCCATGCCTTGGGCATCGCTCATTAAAAGACACATTCAGTACTTGGTTAGCAAAGTCTTGTGAGGATGGAAGATATCTGTTCCTGCCCAGCTATCCTGGGGCCATGTCTCACCCTGGATACTCTCACTGGGCCTGATCCTGACCCCGATCCCCAGGCAACTGCCCAGCCCGGCCTCAGCCTGGACTTGTCCCCGCAGCAGTGCCCAATGCTGGGGTTGGGACTGCCCTGGCTGCCCCTGGGACCCTGCTCCCTCCACATGGTGGGATGGGTCCTGGTGGCCAGGCCCAGCCCTGCCCCACCGCATGTCCCCCAACACTGGCTCCGGGAGCCCCCAACCTGCACGGCACCCTGACACAGCCAGGTTGCCCATCATGGTCAGAGGAGTATCTGAATCAAGAAATGAAATGCTTGGGTGATGAAATAGATAATGTAAGCAAAAAAGCCTTATTTCTGAAGACAAATGAAAGGTCACCAGTATGGAGATTAGATATTTTGCATCCCTGTACATTAGTCTTCTGGGCAGCAGCAGTGGGCAAATAGGAAGGAACAGCAAGGAGACACTGCATACTGCCTCTGTAGTGTTGGATGGCTACTTTTTTTTAAATATTCTGAATTCAGTTAAACTTTATATTGATTCTGCCAATGGAAACCTATTTATGTTACTTCCTCTCTTTTTTTTTTTTTTTTTTTTTTTTCTATGAGATCTCTAAACTATCTGCTGCAGAGGAACTGTACAATAAAGCCAACCATCCTTTCTGGAAGAAACGTTGATACAGGTAGGTCTGACAGGCTAAATCACAAGTAGCAATATAGCATAAATATATAGCTGCCTTCATGAGATTATGTTAAAAGTCCTTTTCAGTGTTAACTGAAAGTCAGCATGCTTAATGAAGAGAACATTATCCAAAGATATTCAATCTTAAAACACGGGAAATTCAGTCATGCCAGTCGTTTTGTTATCTATTTTTGCATTGGCAAATCAGAAAGCTTTAAAAGGCATGAAATTTTACCCTGGCTGATAATGTAGGCTAAATAGTGGGTTAGTCAAGATGTGAGTCATTCTAGATAATTTTAAAAAGTCTTGCCAGTGGAGCAGCCGCTATTCGTAGTGAAACTGCTGTTGAAAATTTGCATAAAACACCAAGCAAATAGTTAGAAGGCCGTAGCATGCAACACAGAGCTGTTTGCTGACAAAGTCATGATTTTGAGTCCCCTTCTAACAAGCCTGCCTGAAAGCATCTTACAATTTATTTTGATGGTCAGCAACATGTGGCATCTATCATATCATAAGGATACCAGGTCATTTGCTCTGACTGAATAGTGAACTAACTATATGGTGAGCTGAGGCAAGGACTTTAGACTCAGCATTAGCCCAAACACAGTTAGCACTAGATCAAGCCAAAGTGGAGTTTTGTGGCTGACAAATTTTAGAAAGCCTGTTTCTGTTGTCCCACAACAGCTTCAGCAAGGCACAAAAAACTTACCAAAAAATTACTGTATTTAGAATTTAAGTGAGTTATTTGAGTTACTGGGTATAGATGTGTTGTAGGTTGTTTTGGATCATATAAATATGTCATAAAGAGAAACTAAACCTGAAGACTATCAGCTTCTCTAAGCTTGTTCTAAAGTAAATGTTTGGAGATTCAACTAGAAAAAATTTCAATATGTAGCCTTCAGTAAAGAATCCTGGGAAAGGAGTTTTGCATAGAATGGGCAGCATCCATATTAGAGATCCCCAATATATTTTAAATTATAAAAATGATATGAACATAGCTCATTGATGAATACACAGTGGTTGTGCCCATCTGAACACAATCTGTCTGTCTTCTGATAAAAATATTTACACATTTGTGAACCTTAAGGTCATAAAGGACAGTTAGGTCATGTAGTTGTCTTCTACACGAAGCATGTAAGCCATAAAATGTAATCTTATGACCTCTGTACTGAATCCTGCAAGATATGTTCAATGATTTTTTTTTCCAGAAGAAAGAATATTAAAGAATGAGAATTCACTCCTCTGCTCTTTTGTTCTAACAGCTAATAGCCTTCCATGCTGAAAATGTATGCTTTATTGAAATGTATGCATTTGAATTTGACTGACCCCCAATCTRCTTTAGGTGATTCTCAGACACACCTTGATGGATGTTAACTTAGAGTATAGCTATGACAGTTTGACATCCATTTGACTCTTCTCATGATCTGTGGCTTGGCACCATTTAAAACAAAATCACTTGTAGCAAATGTATTTCTCATATGAAACAGTTCAAAAGCATTTTCCTGCTTCATGTTAACTATGAACAAAGACTATGAGAAGTCACATTATGTATGGAGAACTAAGGAGAGGACAACAACCATTGATGAATGAGACAAAGGACTAAATAAAAGAGGAGGGCAGTCAAGTTGAGTTCAGACTGACCCAAAAACTCACCTATCCAAAGTCCCTGAGACTGTCACAATGCATACTGAGACTGTCCTTCACTGCAGAGCTTGGCATAATCTGCATATGTCAGATCACAGCCAGAACAAAGTCTGATTATCAGAAAAACAAGAGCTGTGAGTAGCTTTCCTTGGATTCCTTAAAGAAAGTGCACTTCTCTTACTCTATGAACTGGTTCATCCAAATGAGTATTGCTTCCAACATATCAATGTACGTGTATCTATTGTATCGGAAGTGAAGAATGCACTTCTTGAAATATGGATGCAAACATTCCCATGATCTATTGTTTAAAAGCTAGATATTATAGTATGTTAAGCTTTTATGGCAAAGAATATGGTATGAAGGATTATGAGGAAGCACACAAATGTAAAATATCAGAAAATTTCAGTCAAAAATTTCCTGAATATTCTGATTTTATAACTTATACCTGGGAAAAAGCTAGAAATGAATTAAAATTTAGTCTTTAATATATTCCTTTATTTTTCAGGACAGTCAAGACATAAAATATAGCACTGTTTACAGAGTCACTTAGAATTAAACACAATGACAGATATAGAAAGACATTAAATAAACAACTGCAAGACTGTCATTGAGCACCGAGGTAACAAATCTTTCAAATTACCTTCTCATACAGTTGTAACCTAGGTTAAAGAAACAAGAAGAAGATAAAAGCATAGCAAAAATAAATGAGAGAAATAAGCAAATAAGAAAATACAACTGATTTTTTTCCTATTGACTTTGAATCAGTAGCTCAACACTTCTCAAATAGCATTGCAAACTTTCATTTGTGTATAAATCTCTAATGATAACCTACTATGAGCCTCCTACTCTGTATAAGCATATCATTAAAACAGAATTAAACAGGAGTTACAAATCCAAAAGTATGCCACTGCTGTGATTCAGCTGGTACTGAAACTTGAAAAACCAGATGTGACCACCTTGATTAATCCAAAGAAAAATGCCAACGCGGTTATAGAAATATATGCAGCCATTTGCTGTAACATTTTAAATAAGTCACTACAGATTGTTACATGGGGTACACCCTCAAACTGAAGTGAATTTTAGACAGATTCACGATATGCAGCTAAGAGTATGAACCTGCTCACTTGTGCCAGGCAAAAGTCGTACTGGGGCAGTCCCTACAGCTATATCTAGCAAAGGGTTTTCATGAAAAATCACACAGATGAGTAACTGCTAGTGCTAAAACGTTCTTAACAATCCACAAATGTTGATAGATAGTATGAGACCTCTATCACAGGGGTTAAATTTTACCACTGAATAATTTCACTGAAATCACTAGATGCCAATGCATGTCATCTTGTTATCTGTCCTTATTCTTTCAATTTATGTACAGCAAAGTCAGAGTTTCATTAAGTGTCACTACTACCATAGAAGACATTGGTACAATTCCCACAGATTTGATGGTAGAATATCAAGTCCATCATCTCACTGACTACAGTTGTCTGAAAGAAAGGTGCCAAATGTAGTCATTTTGTCATCTAGGTTCCATCTCTAGTGGAGAGTTGGGGAGAGACAGAGATCTCCAGTGATTTGTTTGTCTTACGTGTCTTAGCTACACATGTTGAGCTGGGATAAGTGTTTAGCTTACAATTGATGTGCAATTTTTAGCCATTTAAAGTCATGTGAAATGAATCCCATGTTATTTGTCTGTATAATGTAACCTAAAAACCTCAGGTTGGGGTAAGCAACAAAATAGCATCAAGCTTAATGCTAAAAATGGCTGATATCAAATTCTATAAAGCAGATGTGGGCAATATTTAAGCATAAAAGTTTTAAAGGAACAAAAAAAGAAAACATTCCACTTTAAGTAACAAAGAAGCACAGATTAAATTTCATATAGTTTCATTTTAAATACTAGAATGTATTTGGTATCAAGGGAACAATGAACATTCAAAGTAGAAATAAGTCACGTTATATTTTTGAGAAAAAAATGAAAACATCTATTTTAGCAAGCGATACTTAAAGTTAGGTCTCAGAAAGTAGTATTTCTGCAGTGCTTTCCTTTCAGTCCATTTTTTTTCTTATGATCTGCACATTTCCAAAAAAATAACAATCTGGGGAATATGTTTTACATTTTTGTTAATTACTTAGTAATTTTTTTTTCTTTACTAATATTTTTTGTATAGTTTATCCTGGTATGTAGGTACTTTTGAATTAAATAAGCAAGACTGGCATTTTCCATAATGTAGTGAAAATTACAGTTCAACTAGTATATCTCCTGTGCCCAGAGACAGAATTATGCTAGAACTGTGTATTGTGTTTGGTTCTTACAAGAAGTATGAGATAGCAGATAAACAGCATATAAGAGTGCTTTCTACACTGAGGCATAGCAGGTACAGTAATGCAGAGAAATATGTGTGTCATACATATGAACTAGGGGGTTTATGCAATTCTTTATTGTATATAAGTGTTTTTTTAGGGAGGACCAAACCTTGCCAGACACAATCACTGCTTATTTTTGGATTCTTCAACATATGTCACCTGGAAAATATATGCTTTCCTGTTGCCAAAATTGAGTATCTGACCACCACCACCACCCCAAAATCCCAAAACAAAACATATAAACTTCTAAATGATGTAATATGACAATGAAGTTATATGGTTAAGGCCCATGAAACCTATGGTAAAAGCTGAGCACCTTCTGGGTGATAAAGCCCAGAAACCTTTGCTCATATTATAATTTAAATAACGTGACATTTTTGCACTTCGCCAAAGGTGCCCAACAGCTCATTTCTCATTGAAGCACACACATATATTTGGAGGTGCCTGTAAGGCTTACAGATCTGATTATTTCCTATGTAGGAAGGAATCAGGAGCTTTTCTGGATAATTTCTTATGCCCCATTTAATTCTGTGCTATATATCTACACTTGGATGTTTCGTCTCTAAGTCACACTGAAACCACTATAACAGATCCTGGTGGAGGCAGTTTCTGCCTTGTCCATCACTGTGCTGAGACATAAGCTGAAATTTTCCGAGCGCCAGACCAAGCCTCTTATTCTGGAGGCGAAAGGCAAAAGATGTTTTATCACAGTGTTTGAAGTCTGTTACTCTCCTTTGGAAAGCAGCAAATGAAAAGTACTTGGCACCAACATGGCAAACCAACAAACGTGTTTAGAGTGTGCATGATTCTTAGGTTAGATACAACATATAAAAAAGGGAACACGGTGGAGAATGCATTACCATAGCAAAAAATTGAGGAGGAACTCTTTTGATTTGTAAATGTAGCCTGGGCAGTATAGAAAATAACCACTGGGGAAAGGTCAGCTCTTCCACTGTGGCAATGACTAGTTGTTAGTATCTATAATATATGAGAAAATAAAATTTCCTCTGAAAAAAAGATAATGAAAACCTCAATATCATCAGTGAAATAATATCATCTGTAAAATGTAAAGCTTAGCAAGAAAATGTTGCTCACGCATAACTTAAAAACAGCAATATTTGTAATGAATACCTGGTCAGTCAAAGTCTCAACTTCATTAGAGCTGATTTACTGAACTTTCTGAAGACCCAATACCCAGCCTGTGTTCAATACTGCTGCAGCCTCTTGATACCCTAGTTGTGCAAACTATGCTATGGTATTCCAACAGAATGAATAGCCTGAAACTGATTATTAAATACGACATAAAGGGTAATTATAAAATTTGGGACTTGATTTATAAAGCGTAATAACACTGCTGATGGTGCACTGTTTGAATGCAGAAGCTGAGTTCCTGCATAAAATTGCTGTCGAATATGTCCATGAGGTTATTTTATTCATTCGACAATTCAGCGCAGTCTGCTTATGAACTATATTTTAACTGAACCTTTTGGATTTCTGATATTTCCTCAAATACTGGAGTTTCATTTTCACTACTTAGTTATCAACCATATATTTACCAAAACCTGGAATTTCCTTGGAAGCTTCACAGACTGTCTGTGATCTTCTAATAACTCAAAGTTTTTCACAATTGACTCTAACATTGCTTTAGTTTGAGACCTCATGACCTTTTCAAATATCTTTCATTCCCTCTCTCTGTCTTTCTATTCTTTGGTGTGAACGTATTATACAAGCACATACTTGAAACTAGCTACATATAGTAGCTGAATACCTGGGTGAAAATTTGCATTGAAAATATATAAACGAGGCTTGCCTCTCAGAGGTATGCATAGCATTTTAAAAGCTATGGGGGTGTTTTTAAACAAATACAGATTTATTCCAGGCTCAAAAATCCTTCAGGCCAAGTGAAGGAGACATGTCACAACAAGCTTTTGTTTCTATGCTGCTGCTGTTTTCTCTGAGTCACATTAAGCTGACTGGGTTTTGAGCTTTACTCTTTCCAAATGTCTTCAGCTACCGTGTCAATTAGTTTTGTTTCTAGCAGCAAGAATATTTTTCTCGTTTGGTCAGAAGGAAGGCACACAAGTGTTTGATGTGGTGGAGACTATTCACAGTATCAAACATAGTTGTTCTATGTTTTTGATTTTTGTATACAGAACTGAACAATCAGGATCCTATTATGCTTGCTTTATTTCTGTTTCTCTGCCCCCATGCATAGTTCATGCTTTTATGTAACACTTTAAAGAATTAATTGCTCATTCCCATGTTTCTCTTTAACGACTATTATTCTACTTGCTCAGTAATTTTGACTGTCTTCCAGAGACTGCAGAGAGAACCAACAGGTTATCATTCTTACCCTCCACAAATACATGAGTGAGATACGAATTTTAACACTGAAATTTGAGCTTCCTAATACTTTCCGGCAATAAAAAATTAGAAGTACTTTGTAGATTAATTTTTAGATTAATCTGATCTCTGTAATCAAAGCCAAAAGGTTATGCAACTAAGATGGTGAGATTTCATCCAAAGCTAGGGAGAATTCAATCTTTCCAACAGCAGTGTCTGTATCATTTCTTTTTTTTTTTTTCCTTAAGTTTTAAAAACCTTGGAAAAACCTTTTACTTGAACTGCAAGACCTTGTCTTCATTTTATGCTTATTGAAGTTATAATAGTAGTAATACTAATGTGCTGACTCCTGAGATCTCACATCATAAGATTTTAATGGCAGCTTGGCATATAAATCCTACAACCAAACATAGTAAATCATAGTTATATCCTAATCACCCATGGTGAAGGACAGTTCTTGTCCATGGTTAATTCAGATGTCTTCTTCCAATATTTTCAAACTGAGACTCATTATGGTATAACTGAGCATTATGCTTATACTGTTTCAGGGGAAAGCACATCAGCAGTAGCCTGATTAACCAATGAGCTCTGTCAGTGATAAACAAAAAGAGGAAATGGAAAGGAAGGCAAGCAGAATCCACCATGGAAGATGCTCTGTGTAACCTTACAATAAATCAGAAAAAGCAGGAAAATGTTCAGAGAAACAGCCTTTTCCTTATTTTGATAGTGTGCCAAGTTCTGTAATTGAGGATACAGACCATTTCAGCTGTTTTACATTTTTGCAGAGAATGAAAGCACATAGCATTGAGAGAATGTAAAAGTTCTGTTTAGAGGCATTGTAATTTTTTCTGTTTTGCGTATCCAGATGAACATATCCAGATTAATTACCCTTCTCTATAATCCCTCATATGAGATGGTATAATACTCTTACCTCATTAGTCAATACAATATTCTTAAAGGAACTTCAGACTAATATCTGTGATTGATAGTGCACCAAAACTAGTTGGACCGGCCTTATCCAAACATTGTTTAGCAGAGTTCTGTTTAATTTGATATTGCCATTTCCTCAAGTGATGCTTATTCCAGTTAGTCTAATCTCTTGATGTTATTTCTTCCCAAGACCATTATACCTTGTGACCTGATTTGAAAGGGATTCACCAGGCACGAAACACCTCCACTGTGTTTAGAAAGGTTGGTCTTCTGGTGTTATACTTTCTTCTTTCCTTGAAGTCTTGGAGTTCTGGCAGTACTTGCTCTTCCGGAAAGATTGGAGTTCATTAGAGAAGTTAATGAGAGAATGGGAAATGGGGTGGAAAGAATAAGTAGGCCTGTGAGCAAGTCCAAGGAAAATTGTATCTTCCAGGATCACTTACTTTCTCAGTCTACTCTGGAGATTACTCTGGAAATTCAACGTTCAGCTTCGCATGGTGGAAAATCAAAGCCAGCAAAATTCTGTGACAAACTGCTTGCATCTTATTCTCTTGGTTTTCCAGCCAGAGTACCAAGCCAATTCCTGATTCCTCAGTCTCAATAGATACCTTGGATTATTGTTCCCAAGGTAAAGCAATTTTTTTTTTTCCTGCATGGAATCCCATACTGCTCTTTCCTATTCCAATTTTTAACCTTGCTGATGCCCTCTCTATTGGTTCTTTTTCTCTGTGAGATAAACAATGATTTTCCGTAATAGGGTCTTTCTTGCCTCCTTCCAGAACATTATTGTAAGTACAACAGCAGCTATTATTGACCATAAAATGCTTGCTTGTCATTTCCTCTCCATTCCTTGATTTTGATACTTTACCATATCAAAATATCATCTGCAGCATTCAGATGTTTTTTGTCTCCAAATCAGTTCCAATGCTGTCACAAATATTAAAATCTAAACATATTACCTGTATGTTATTTCATATGCTAATTGATTAAAAAATGTTGAAAAAAGAATTGGAATTTGTTTGGAAATATTTTCTATAAATTTATGCTGTACATTCCTGCTGTCTTTAATATTCAGACATTCTTTTCCTTCTTAATGCTAGTAATGTTTTACTATGGCTTTGGAAAGAATTTACAAAATATCGTGGAGATCACTGAGCCTTTCATGAGTTCCTGCCACCTCAAGTTTGTTTTGCTGTATTGAAAGATAAGTAGCATATTTTCTTATCTCTAGCCACCAGGAGAGTTTTTTCAAGATTTCAAGTGCTTTCTCAAGTGATTAGTTACTTAATTTGCTAATTCCATCTAGACATGTTATCCATATAAACCGAACTCTTTCATAACCTTTATTCTAGTTGTTATTTATAGCATTTATACATAAATTCTCATTCTCAATTTTGTTTTTTTCACTTTCAATATCATTAAGAGATATTAAAATAGCATTTTAGAAAAACTGATAAGTACATATATAATATTATAATTTTATAAAATTACTATTAACAATAATAATTTCCAAAATAAATGACTATTTCTCTTACTAATATATTTATTTCCCCCACTTCTGAGATTTCCCCTGAACAATTTTGATTAATACTGTTGGATATTTTATTTTGGTATTTTCCTCCTCTTCTGTGCATGATTTTAACAAGCAATGTTCTGCATAACGATATTTTTCGTACAGGCCTGTGTCCCTGGTAAACCCACTATAATTTCTTCTTTTCTTTTGCGCTTTCCTTTTTATGTTCCCTTTCCAGTGTCAGTCTTGTACTACTACACACTTTGTGCCCCGGCACCTTAATTTAATGTGTCTTTTCACCTGTCACCTTCCATTGATGAATGTTAACACTTTTTTTAATATATATTCTTTAGTAGGTGCCTGCAGTTCTTACTCAAGCAGAATTCACAGTGAAAGTTAGTGTCATGATTCTCAATTTGGATTCTAAAGTTCCTGGATTCATTTATTCGCTTCCAGAATTGTGGCATGAATTGTATCATTTTGTCAGTCATAACAGTTTCAAATCCTCCATAGATCAGATAATAAAGGAGGTGTACACACACAAAACTGTGAGTTATATTTATTCAAGTAATGATTTTAAATTCAAATCCTGGATGTATTAATTTCCTGAAATCTAACATCTAGTGGTGAGCATGCAAACAAATGTGTTTTGAAAAACAGAGGATTATCTGGGGTTTTTTTCTTTTTTCTTTTTAAATTTTCTGTATTTTATTTGCTTAAATTTTTAATATACTGGCACTTCATAATTTATCTAAGTTGTGTGAACTGTGTCACCACTGTGTAACTCTAGTTTTATACCAGTGTAACTTCATTCACAGACAATGATGTAGAAGTGGAGTTAAGCTGTGGCAGACTGGCCTTAATTTCTTGTAAGTGCCTCCAGAGCGAATTTTACAGCTAGCTAATGATTGCTTAACCCCTCTAAAAGGCCTATTTTCCCTCTCAGCTATTCAGTATCCAAAATCCAAGTTAGATTTGTTAAAAGCTAGGACTAGCTTGTGAAGCTTTATGTTGCTATAATGAATCCCAATGACTCATTGTCAGGAAAAAAGCCCTAGATTTATTATTTTCTCTAAATCTAGTATTCAGAAGTGACTGAGAGGATGACTATGTCTAGTCAAGCATAATCTAGGCTATTACTGAAATTTCACACTGTTATTTTCACTGTAACTTACAGTTCCCTTTCAAGCATGTTTGAGGCAACCATGCATCCATGTTTTCCCAGACAAGTCTTTCAGAAAATTCAGTTCACACAGAATTTTATGAATTTCTACAATTATTAATGATTTATTTTCAGAAGAATTTGGACTAAGCATATGCAGGATTTCCAGTCATGCTACTATGCGTGTGGATATCTCAGGAGTGACTTTGGCATAGGTCTGAACAGCCATACTCAGTGGTTTTTATACAGGTAGTATCAATATGTGCCACTGTTCCTGTGCAGTACTTTAATGTGTCCTTAAACCAATTAATTGCATATAAGTTTACTCAAAGTAAATTGAATGTACTGTAAAATTTTCTAGGTCATTATGCAAGTACTACATGGTAGTTTGTGCCTGTTTCCATCAGGGAATTTGCAGCCAGAAATGTGGAGGCCCTGAAGCTGATTGGTGTTCACTGTTAACACCCAAAGAGATTTGAAGTATTTCATAATTAAAAGGTCACATACATAGAATAGCCTGTGTTTTTCATTACATTGGAAGGTAGCAAATTCATATTTCTCCCTATACCTGACAGGCTTAAATGACTGCTTACCCTTGTTCATATTCCGCTTGTGTGATGAGTGAAAGGCAGCAGGATGAGAATTACATGCAAAAATCTAATGAACATGAATTAAGTGGAAACAAAACACAGAGGCATAGCAGGGAATAATGGAAGGAAAACGGGAAGAAGAAAATATAGCCATGCCTGGAAACATGGCTTAACTATAATCCGACTAAATATATCTACCAAACAAAATGCTGGATCGCCAATCTCTGAATCATTTATAACTGGATTGGCCAAAGTGCTTGAGAATATACAGCATGCAACAATTCTTCATTCGTGAGTGAGGGGGTAAATGACCTACAAGAATCTGTTGATGTTTTTTCTTATCACTGATTTATAAAACTGAAGAATGATCCCTTACTGAAGCTGTTACCAGTGTGATTAACAGAATGAATTTCATAGCCAAATGTACTTGTTAGATAAAAAAAAAAAAAAACTTTCCTCTCACATTAAATAATTTAGATAGCTCTGCGTATAAACAAATCAGTCCTAGGCTTTGTGTAATAAGGTTTTGTGGATGAGAAAGCTGTTAATAAAAAATCAGAATTTATACATAAAAGTACATTATAGTGCATTACACTGCCAATGTATGATTTCATTTCTTGCATTAATTGAAAGTCAAATATATAAAAAAGTTACAAGGCATGATCAAATCTGTGCTGTGTTTTGGAGAAAGATGAATTGTTCAGCCTAAAGTTCATCTGCAACCACATTTATTTTCTTTAAGGAAGGTCTTTTTGTTGTTGTTGTTCTGAGATTCAGAGAGAGAAATACATTAAATAAATTTAAAGTAAGATAAGATGTACATGTGCTGCACAACACCTGAGGAATTTTTAGCTAAGGGGGAAAAAAAATGCAAAAAAACCCACAAGAAATCAAAGGAGAAGCTGGCTAGCTGGGCTAGTCAGAGCAGAAAATAAAAGTCATTCTTTCTGTTTTCTCTCATCTGGGGAGATTCCCAGACTAAACTTGACTGGGAGATATTAAAGGCTGAGAAACAGCTTATTTGTATTAGAGGCATTTTTGGACAGAAGATCTGAGTTAAGATACCACATTTTTATTTCCTTGACTGAAATAAGCCTGCCTGTGTATACCAGGCAGGCATCCCTTTGAATCCAGCTAGGAAAAATCTTGTTCCTATTTCTCTCTGAAATGGCCAAAACACATGAGAATAGTGTTTAGAAGGAAATTAAAGAGGATCAGAAACCAAAGGACACCTTCCACAATCCTTTGCTGTCATTTCTGCTGGCTGTCCAGCTACCACCCTGCACATACCTGGGAAAGACATGATAAACTGCAATGATACTACAGCAACAACTGTAGGTTGAACATTTTCATGGGAAGAGGTATCACTGTGCACTTAGACACCTAAGAACTACATCTTGCAGTGTGAAAAAAAATAGTCTAAAAATGGGACAATATTAACCTGTGGAAAAAGCTACTACAATCTGGCTTTGACAAGAGCAATACTTGAAAATTGGATACAGTTAGGCATACAGAAACAGAAGGGACTACCAAGGTCACTGAGACCAGAATCCTGCAACTCAAGGTGCTTTGTAATTGAAGTTTAGTCCTGAAGAGATGCAGAGAATATCACAGTCCACATGCATTCACAAAACACAAAATGTTTCCCAGACCTTTATCACAAAGCTAAGACCTTTAATACTTCAGACACAAAAATTCTACAGCACTGGAGAGAGGGAGTAGGAGAGATCAAAGGCAACATTATAAAGGGCATAGGAAAACCTTGAAAAAGTCTCAGAAAACTGCCTCTAGAATATTTTGAGGCCTGATTAATACACTTCCTAATAAGAAATGCAAGAAAATCAGTATACGTACTTTGTTGCAAAGAAGATTAAGAGGCAATATGATCACAACCCTGTGTGATGTTATTCTATAACTGAATTATTTAATTTAGTAAACAAAAGCATAACAAGATCCAATTACTAGGAATTAGAAAACTTCAGCTTGAAGTAAGCTTCAGATTTTTAACAGTTAGTGTTAATTGTGAATAGCTGAAGAAGATGTACTGACAAGTTTAGATTGCTTTGTTTCCAAGATCAAAATTAGTTTTCTAAAAAAACCCAGAACCTTAGTGGAATCAGCACCTTTGCTCACTGTTGAAGCTGCAAACAGCAATATATTGCAAAGTTAGTGTAAGAGAAGATGTGTATGATTCTTCTGTCCTCAAAACCCCTGAGAAAACCACAAATACCTGTTGGAAGTTACATGTGGTTTTAATTTGAGAAGAATTGTCACGGTGTGATATAAAAATGTCCGGACACACACTTCAATGGTAGACCAGCAGATGGAGATACGCTAGCCTCATGCCATAGTCCCAGCTCACTACTGGACTCTGGGTGGAACTTTTATCCATGCCGAGTCAAAGGGAAATGAACTGTGAACACGAGAGCTCCGCGGAGTCACTCAAGATGAAAAACAGAGATGAGAGAGATACCAGGGGAATAAAATGCAATAATTTGGAGTAGAGGAATAGACTGGGATAGCAATTAGAAACAGAATGGAGGCACACTGAGTCTTTGTTATGAATAGTAAGGGAGGAGAGCGATTACCAGAGGGCAAAGTAGACAGTACTGGATGGAAGAATATCTTTTACAGTATATTCAAGAGAGCAGCACTGTTGGCAGGGTAGAAGGACACAATGGATTCCCACTGAGTGTGGAAGGAGTCACCTAATAACCCAGATGAAGCATGGCTAAAGAACAGTAAGACTGGGGCGGCCATTAACTTTCAAAAGAGATATTCAAGCAAAAGATGACCTTAAGTTGCAAAGTAGTAGAGAGATATGTATGACTTCAAAAACTAGTATCTTGAAGAAAGTTAAAACAAGGGATTACCCAGAAAAAAAAAAAACTTCTGCTTTGTCCAATTTCAAATATTTCAAAGGTCCTACTAAAATGCATCAGCAGCCTGCAGTTTTGCACTTGATGTGCTCCAGGAAAGTTTTGTGTCTGCAAAAAATGGATTTCCAGCTAAGTCATTTCTTCCAGAATGAAAATTAAATCCCACATTTCTTAGAACTTCTCTCTCTCTTTTTTTTTTTTTTTCCCTCCCACTTCACAAAAGCTGGTTCTTACTATTCTAGTTGGGAAAATCTTAGCCTGAAAAAATATATTAAATGAGGTTTGAAGTAATTTTATATCATGTTATTGGTAGACACTGTTCATCTTTTTCATTGTCTCTCTTTTACATAGCTTCTTTTTCTAAATTTTACAGAGAAAGCTAATGTTAGCCATCTGTTTCTGTAACTAAATATGAGAAAACTAGATGGCTTTCTCAGGGCACTACAGTCATCATCTTATAGGTATTTATAAGTGTCCCTTGCAGAAATAACTAATTTGTTACTGTTAAAGTATTCGCAGCTCCTTCTTTTTCTAGCTACCAGAAGTATTCTGGTACTAACAGGTTCTAACCCATAAAGGGTTACATTAAATTTGATTGTGAGACTCTCAAGTAATTTTTTTCCATTGTTTCTGAGAAATAATTTCCTTTTGTTCTAGTTCATCTTTTTAAAGTAAGAAACATACTACCTAATCATAAAAAGAAAAATGAAATTGTTTTGATCGAACATGAACCAAAAGTATTGGAAGGACTATGATGGGAATAGCATGACTTTTTTCTGCTATTTATCATGAGTGCTCTGTCTTTGATAATATCATGTTTTTCTTTCAGAAATAGATACATAGCAGCAGAGAAAAAGAAATTGAAAAAAAGAATCAGAACTGTTAAATGACATCCTTACACTATTACCAGCAAAAATGCTAATTAATAGTTTGATTCCATCACTTTGTTCTGTATGGCTTAATTTAAAACAGATTATAAATTTTTATTTACCCTATTTTACTGAGGTGGCCTAAACATTTCTGGTAAAACACTTATTCACCAAAAATGCACTTTTATGGAACCTGAAACTGTTCACATGTTAAGGAATAAATGTAATGAATTTTTTATAAGAAAAAGATAAACAGAAGAAGAAAGAAAGAAAAGAAAGTGTCAGAATGGTTTATTTCCATCCTTCTTAAATTTTCCATTTTTTCAAGATAAATTCAAAGCAGTAATTTAAACATCACTCACAAAATCTAGGAAGCTGCAGTGTTTTAGATCTTCATTAGGCTAACCTAGTGCTTAGGACATTAATTGAAAGTATGAGACAATTTCAGATCTGCTTTTGCCTGATTTATAAGGTTAACTTGAACTTTCATTTGCTATTTCTTTAGTGATTACCCTAACCACTATGTAGCAAGTCATATTCAGCATTTCTCTTCTGCTTTTTCTCTCTTCCAGCTAAAATATAACTATTTGTCCAAACTGGTATAGTTCAAGTAAGACAAAGTCAAAGAAACACACAGCAGCATATCCTATGCCTGGTGGCAGCTGAACGCGGGTTTAAACTCTCTCAGGCAATGAAGGGGTTTGTTAGCAGAGTTTCCACCTCCTGAACAAGTGCTCTGACAATGTGGCTCTGGAGTAACAAGGTGCAAGCCGTCTAGGAGAGAAGAACTGCGTCTCCTTCCAGGAAGAGCAGCAGAGCTCAAATGAAAGAAGATGTTTCTCTACAGTTCAGAGTGAGGCATGCATTTAAATAACTGAGGCAGATTAACTATAATCTCTGCCCTTTTCTTTGGTCTTTCCTCTTGATTAGTTTAAGCAACCCTCAATTTACTGCTTGACTTTTATGGATCCATTCTCAGCCTGGGTCTATACCTCTATATAGCATATCTATATAAGCATATATCAGCATATCTATATAAGAAGTCTAATGCTATACTAGTAAAGTAAAAAGGGCTAGGAGATGGCTTAAGCACCATTTCAAACTATTTATTTCTATTCTAGTCTATTCATACTATTTATTTGCTAGCGTGGTCCATGAAATGGCTTTGGCCCTTATCAGCTAGCGCTCTTCCAGACGGTGCTCAGGCAGCCAGGGGACTGGGCCTTCCAGGGGTTGCTGCCCATAGGCAGCGGGGGTGACAGGTGCCCATTTGCAGCAGGGTGAAAGTTCAGCCAGGTGACCACAAGCCATGTCATAGCTCTTGCCCTCAAGTCCAGAAAATGATCCATGGCCCATTTTATTTTCTAGCACAGACCATACTATCTGCGTAAGGATTTTGGATTTCAGCAGGTCCCTGAGTATCGTGTACTTGGCCCTTTTCCAGAGCTATCCCTTAGTGTTTTTCAAGATGTTCTGAATATTTTTCAGGCCAAATACACATATGCACACCCTTTGAGGAAGGCTGGGCTAGACTCCAGGAAGAGTACAGAAGAGAAAATAGGAACTGAATTACTCTTCTATCCTCAGACTTAATATCAACACTTGAACTTTTTCAGTCCTCAAATTCATCTGATTGCACAGTCCTCTAAGACATACCTATGATCAACAATGGATAATAAATGATTATCTCCTGTCCAAATAAAGAAAATTAAACTAAAGAGGTGAGTGATGAAATAATTAAGACTTAGAGCAAGGCAACAGATGTTCCTCTTTATGGGACAATTCAGAAAGATCTTTAATCATATGCTTAACATTAAGCATATACTTCAATTTCATCAAAGTCAATTGGACTTATGCTTATGTTAATATTAGATGAATAAAGATGAATCTATACAGTGACTCAGACTTTATAAGTTAAAGTCTGCACTACCATTCCAGATGGCATTAGACTAATGCATATTATTAACAATATCCTGAAGAAGAAAATTTGGGGATCTAGTAAAAGTGTTACACATTTTGTTCCAGAAAAGTAAAACAATAATATATTTACTTGAGGGGAAAAGTAAAGAAAAAAAAATAACGTAGCTAGTTAGTATAATAAATATATAAACTGATTTTTCATTGACTGGTAGTTCTAAAGTGATCTCACTATATAAGCTTTCACTATATTCATGCAAATTCATAAAGAATTTTCATGTCCAATTTCCCATTTCTTTCTCCTCTGTATTTCCTTTAGTTCACTTTCTTGTAAATAAGTAACTTTTTTACATTTTTTCCACTTTTAACATTCATTATAAATATTGGAACAATATTTGTGGAATACAGTAGTTGTACATATTTTTACAGTTTTGAGTATATGACCTGATTTTAGCCTCAGAGCTTAGAAACCAAGAGATAAAAGATAAAACAAACAAAACAAAAACACCCATGCTTTAAAAATCCAAAAAGTTATCTTTTGTTCAGTTGCCTTTTAATCTCAAGATTTTGGACGGCAGAGTGGATTAACTCATCATTTTTTAATCTTTTGGAATAAGAATTAGGATGGTTATCTTAAAATTACTGTATTACTGTAAAATTATTGTTTAATACCCTTCTCCAAGAGTTAAAAAAGGTTATCCCTTTACAGGTGTGTCTAGCAAGATGTTGAAAGATTTTATGGGATGGCTTACAGAATTCTGTGGATTTTTGCACTCTGCATCAATGGTTTATTAAGCTTCTTGTGGCTTCCCAGATTCACATCCCTGCAAGCTGAATGTGTTCACCTCACTCTTCAGCTGAGTGCATTGTATATCTTCCTCCTTGGAGTTATTCTATGAGAAAGATAAAGCTAGAGTTCATCTAGAGAGTGAACCTAACTGAGAGATCAACTCCTAAAGGAGAAAAGTGAAGCCACTTGGCTTTAACCTGTGTCAGCAGAAGACACATGCATGCACCCAAAGTTAGAGATGGCTTCACTTTTTTTTTCTGTCAGCTCTTTCTTGCAAAAAGAAATGTCAGTGTGTAGAGTAGTACAGATAAATTAATGATCAGAAGATTTAGAGAAAGTTTTTGCTATGACTGAGACTAAAATTAACAGCAAGTCCAATTGGAAATTACACATTTATAAAGCATGGTTTTCCATATTTTTAACTGTAAAATTGTGCAATCTAACAATAGACTGTTGAGAAATGCTACCCTTCTGATATGCTAGTAAAGAAGTGGCACTGCAGATCAGACCAACTGCAGAACCAGGATGAGAAATAATTGTCTTGTTTCCCAGTTCAGCATCTTGCTGAACCGTAGGACCATAAGGCTTTCCTTCAGGCCAACTACTGATACTGTTTGTGTGCTAATCCATTCAGTCTCTCTTGAGTGGCTCTAGTGGCACTAGAAGGGGAGTTTGTCTCTAAGGGTTTGATACAAATTTAATGCACTTTAGGTTAAAGAACATATGCCTTTCATTCAGTTTAAAAAAAAACAACAGACACATTTGAAGTACTGGTATGCATATTATGTTATGTCAGAGTAGTGTTGATCTGTTTATACTGCTGATGTATTCATTTTAATAGAAGGTCTATCTGGGTGCTGCATTATTTTATTAGTCAGAGAGGAGATTAGCACCAGATGGTGTTTTGCTTCTCCTATCAAGCAGGAAAGAAAAAAAAAAGAAAAGAACCAGTGTATTTTGTAGGCGGTTGTGAATGTTTGTGTGTTTTCTCATTTGAAAGTTAAGGAAGTAGATGATGACACTGACATTATACCACCATGACATACCAGTAGAGTTATGATTATCTGAAGCTCATGAGAGACACCTGAAACCTTTGGAGGATCAGAGGAAATAGTCTGCAGCTTCACTCATGTGCTGCCATGTTCTCTTCTTCCAAATACTTCAGTTATACATTAACCTCTCCTCAGATTGACATGAAGATGACAAGTCCTTGAGGACATAACCAACCATTCACAAATACACAGCTTCACTTAAGAAACTTTGTTATATTTAAATATCACAATCATTAATTATTTATTTATCCAAAGAGTAAAACAATAGTCTTGTAAGTATTAAAATAACTGGAAAAAGGGCAAAATTATTGTAGAAAAAACATGAAATAATAGTAGGAAACAGTGGCCAATAGTAAAGTATAAATTTCCATAACACAGTATGTGAAATGTTTTCCACAAATGAAATCAGCCCATGCAGCTAACAAGAACACTTTTCTCGGATATGGGCTGGTTAAAAGATTATTACATATTTTACTAGTTTCTTTTGCCGGGAGGTAGATGATTTATAGTTTAGTAAGGATAAACACCACATTATTTCATTTCTATCTGTTCTCTCATAAGTAAAAACAAATATGCCCTCAGCTCTTTTTGATTTCATAAGGTTGTGTCATCATGCAGTAATCCATATCATCACAATCATCTTTTTTTTTTTAAAAAAGTGGCATTTTAAAGATGTATTTCCAAAGCTTTGACAGGTCAGCGGTACACATTAACCAGCCTCAGAAATTGTGCATAATTCACATGTTGTTCTCCAGAGCACTCTATCCATCACCAAAAAAAAGAATGACCTTTGAAGAGGTGAGTAGTGAGATTCACAAAGATGGAAAAGCTGCAGAGCTTAAGCTATCAAAATACATGAAGACTAAATATAAGCAGAGGAACATTGGCTTAATCACATAAGAAACCCACACTATTTTTCAAAAATAATGTCTCATTTCACCCTTCAAATGACACCAAAAAAAAGATGTTAACTTTCGCATCCAAAGAGACATTCTCTGCTTTTATTTTGCTTCTTCTGATGTCCACCTTGATGGTTGCTTTCTCTGACCCTCCAACTCTGTATGATGACAGTGTATTTTCACTCTCTTCACTTACCTCACAATCACACTCCATCTGAAATAGCAATTGACTGAGGCTATGTACTGTTGCACGTCCAGTACATATATAGTTTTGTTACAGAATCACAGAATGGTTGAGGTTGGCAGGGACCTCTGGAGATCATCTAGTCCAACCCCCTGCTCAAGCAGGGTCACCTAGAGCATGTTGCCCAGGACCATGTCCAGACTGCTTTTGAATATCTGCAAGGATGGAGACTCCACAACCTCTCCGGGCAACTTGTTCCAGTGTTCAGCCACCCTCATAGTAAAAAAGTGTTTTCTTAGGTTCTGATGGAACTGTCTGTGTTTCACTTTGTGCCCGTTGCTTCTCATCCTGTCACTGGACCCCACTGAAAAAAGTTTGACTCTGTCTTCTGTACAGATCTTTATACACTTTGATAAGTTCCCCCCTGAGCTTTTCCTTCTCCAGCCTGAAGAGTCCCAGCTCTCTCAGCCTTTCCCCATTTGACAGATGCTTCAGTCACTTAATCATYTGAGTGATCCTTCACTGGACTACTCCAGTAAATCCATGTCTCTCTTGTACTGGGGAGACAAGCACTGGACACAGTGCTCCAAATGTGGCCTCACCAGTGCTGAGTAGAGGGGGAGGATCATCTCCCTCAACCTGCTGGCAACACCCTTCCTCATAAAGGCAAGGATGCTGTTGGTCTTCTTTGCTGCAAGGGCACATTGATGTCTCATGTCCAGCTTGCTGTCCACCTGGACCAAGGTCCTTTTCTGCCTGTACTGATACACAGGTTTATTCCTCCCTAGGTGCAGGACTCTGCACTTCTCCTTACTGAGTTTCAGGAAGTTCCTCTCTGCCCATCTCTCCAGCCTCTCCCAGTCTCTCTGAATGGCAGCACAGCCTTCTGGGATATCAGCCACTCCTCCCAGTCTGGTATCATCAGCAAACATGCAGAGGGTGCACTCTGTCCCTTCATCCATGTCACTGATGAACAAGTTGAACAAGACTGGACCCGGTAATGACCCCTGGAGTACACTGCTAGTTACTGGCTTCCAACTAGACTTCATGCCACTGATCACAACCCTCTGAGTTAGGCTGTTCAGCCAGTTTTCAATCCACCTCACTGTCCATTCATCTAGCCCGTACTTTGTCAGCTTGCCTATAAGGATGTTATGGGAGACAGTGTTGCAAGCCCTACTGAAGTCAAGATAGACAACAGGCACTGCTCTCCTCTCACCTCACAGACCAATCATTTCATTGTAGAAGGCTATCAGGTTGGTTAAGCATGATTTCCCCTTTGTGAATCTATGCTGACTACTCCCAATCAGTTTCTTGTCCTTCATGTGTCTGGAAATGGTTTTCAGGATTAGTTGTTCCATCAGTCATGCATTACATATCATTATGCCAAAGGGTAATCTGTGGGAACTTCAGGCCCAGCCAAACAACACACTAGGCTATTCCTATCCTAGTAAATTAAATAGTATCAGGAAACATGTTCTGGAACTGTTTAATCAAAAAGCGCAGTCTTAGCCTAAATTTCACCCCAGGCATCAGGATGCTCTCCTCAAACAATGTTTGCATTTGATCTTCTTAGAAATACTTGAATCTTAGAAACTAGTTATCATAAATAATACACACATAGTGACCCTCTTTTTGCCCAAATATGGTGAGAGCTTCTTCATACATGAGCACTTCAACTGCTGGCTGGTTTGCTGTTACATTTCCTGGTGCATCCAACCATGAAGTGATCTTTACCCTATAACTGAAACAGAGTAACCTGTCTGATCCTAGCAACCTTTTATGCTTTCAGGTACTTTACAACATTAAGAGAAGCCTAAGAGTAGATGGGGAAAATTATACGCAGATGCCAAAAATGACATGTGCAAGTGCAATATGATGTATTGGTAGATAAAATAAATATTCAGGTAGATGGGTCAGGTAAGGTAGCTGATCAATGAAAGTACTTCCTATGTAAGTGTGATGAATTCTAAATCATATGAATTGTTTCCTTAACATTTTATAAATGCCTGAATGCCTTTTTAAGATTGTGCTTACCAGTTCCACATTTTTTGTGAAAATGATAAGAAAATATTCAGCAGATTAAGATGGATACAGAAATGGAATATTCTAATATAAAAAATCTGGATGGGCCTACACATTTGTTTCCAAGAAGAATGACTTTGAGCATAAGGGTGCTTAAACATGATGATTAGGCTCAATAAAGCAAAAAGTTCCCAGCTCTGTGAAGCTATGTCTGACCTTAATCAGCTCTCTGATAATGGACCTCTTCTATAATGCCTCATTAATAGACAGCATGTTTGATCTGTTGCAAAGTGTAAGAAAGTATCTTTCCTAAAGCCAGACAGATATGCTGTTTTATGATCAGTGTCTATGTGGAATATGCTGCAGCTTTCATTGGAAGGTAAATCTCCTGTCAGCTATGATCGTCTCACAATAGACAGCAGACATTCTGGAGAGTCCAAAGAGGTCAAAAGAAGATCACAACACAGTTAGTTCTATGATCAAGATGATTGTATCCCTCAGAAACACACACAGCATTCCATCTTAAGAGTAAACTCCATCTCAACCTGTGTTTCTTAGCATCTTGTAAGACGATAACACCAAGTACAATGGGCTCATATTCACTACGGAAAACTTGCCACCATGCTAGTAGAGAGCTGAAGTCACAAGAGTTTAGGTGACATCCTTTCAGGCTGCAGGTAGGACTTTCACTATCTACTCAATATTTGATATCACAGAGTATACAACAGCATGACATTTGTGAGGGAGTAGCAGTTTCCTAAAAATTAACAAGTGATATGGACACAAATGAAAATCCTCCCTTCTCACAAGCACATGCAAAGATAAGGTCATTGTGAAAAAGGTCGACTACAAACTATGGACAAATACAATTTGGCAACAACAGCAACTCAAGGAAAGAATTATGAAATTCAATATGATGACAAAAAACAGATTGACTTATACTTTGAGACTAGAACATTCTGTTACAACACAGATACTTTTAAATTTTTTTATGCTTTCACAGAATGATCTGTAGTCTGACTGAAAATGTGTATTGAGAACTAAAACTTGAGTTTGTCCAGAAAAGATAGACTGCCTAGTTGGAACATGGGAAAGGAAATTTTAACTGAGTTAATGCCCAAACTTTATTCTAAGAAATTTAACACAGAAAAAGAAGGATCTGCTTTTTGGATATGACAACTCTCTCAATCACAAACGGAGATCAGTAACACCGGGAATAAAAGTTTCTAAGAAAGTGGAGCATATCTGCCTTTGAGCAGTTCAATGGAAAGATTCACTGATGAATCTGAAGGACAAAGCTAGAGAAAAGAGGATTTGTAACATATTAAAATGAAAATAAATATAGAATAGATAGATTTTTGACCCATTTTTTCCTTGAGATGACTGGAGACTAATATGTTGGCTGCCTTGGAAATATGACAAATAAACAATCAGATGAAGAAACCAAAAGATATTAGGTAGAGAAGTACCAACTATTTTCATTTTACAGGAATGGAATTTTTCGTATTTCCTATAGCCATCCCTCTTTTTCTCAAATTTTCAGTAATTCTTTTCCAATTTTTTAGTATGGTAATTTTTGACAACAGTAATATTGCCCACTGAATACAGTTTTATTTATAGAAACTTAATGGCCTTTTACAGGCTAATTATTTTCTTACTTGTAATTGAGTCACTCCTTTTCCTTTTCTGTCAGTCAAATCAGATTTTATTTTAAATTGCTGATGACTTTCTTAGAACTATTGAACAAATTAAAAAAACGTAGTTTTGTAATATTTTTCTATTTGTTGCATGAATTTCTGGGGAAAAAAATAGTGAAAAAAATCCATGTACTATTGCATGGAGAAAAAAAGAAATACAGATTTATGTTGTTACATGTTTTCTTACCTTCAGCATTTGTTCTTATTAAAATTATATCCATCTTTACCTCATAAATTATCACTTCCCAGCAGACAAGAGAAGACCTTATGTCTTATCGCATCTCAGATATATTACACACATAGGATAAAAATTTGAAAGAAAAATAGCCTAAATTAACATGCATAATAAAGGTGCCAAGGATGAGATAATAGATACCATTCTAATGCTGTGGCTATTAGAGCTAACATTTGTATATTTTTACTGAGGATAGTGGAGAAAAGTTAAAAGTCATGTTTTATTGCTTCGTCTTTTTGCCTCTTACTCAATTGTTCATTGGGGGGGACTGCTGCACGCCAGATATTTCTTGCTGCATAAAAGGGAATGTCTCAGCCATGGAAAAGCTGACACTGCCTTCACACCAGTTAATACATATTAAAAAGGAAAAGTGTTAGGTACGTAATGAACAATGAGAAGGTGATACTGGACAATGCAGAAAAAGCTGGCTGGTACTTCACAATATTACTTTCATCTTATACAGCACTTAAAGATGCAACTTCAACATCTCTCATTCCTGTGCCATAGGATCACAGGATAATTCAGGTTGGAAAGGATCTCAGGAGGTCTCTAGTACAACTTCTGCTCATGCAGGTTCAGACCAGGTTGCTCAGGGCTTCACTCAGTTGGGTCTGTAAAACCTCCAGCGATGGAGACTGGACAAACTCTTTGGGCAACCTATCCCAACGCTTGATTGTCCATATGGGGGAAAATTTCAACCTTTGTTTGTTGTTGCTCATCTTCCTGCCATGTACTGCTGTGAAAAGCCTGGCTCCTTCTTCCCCATAACCTCCTCATAGGCATGGGCAGGCTGCTGTAAGGTCCTCCAAAGCCACCTCTTCTCCAGGCTGGTCAAGACTAGCTCCCTCAAGCTCTCCTCACAGGGCAGGTGCTCCAGCCCCAATCATCTTGGCAGCCCTCCTCTGAGCTCACTCCAGTTTATTGATGTCTTTCCCGTACTGGGAGCCTGAAACCAGACACAGTATTCTAGATGTGGTCTAACAAGTGCTGAGTAAAGGGGAATATCACTTCCCTCAATGTACTTGCTATGCTTCTGCCTCTAATTTCTGTGAACCCTCACCATGTGCTGACACCAGCCAYTTTGCTTCTAGAGTTTTAACAGTTGATTTATAAGGGAGATGTACAATAGAATATATTTTAAAGGCTTGAATTTTAACCCTGAAAATATAGAAAGTCACTTTACTATAATGAAAAATAAAACATCTCAACAAACATGAGATTTCCCAAAATGTTATTGATTTGCTCTAATGCTTTAGATTGCAGTTTACCTTTTGTTCTTCTCTTTTTCTATCCTCCCTTCCCCCCCCCCCGAATTTCCTGTTCCTGTTCCCTTTCTTTAAACCACATCTTTACTTTTATTTATCCCGAGATGATGATTTAATTGGAATATGAATACTCCCCTCCTGAATAGTTGGAAAGAACCTAGTACACCCATTGAAATGAATATTTAATAATAGTATTTATCACTACTTATTACTTTTTTATGGGAATGCACAGAGGTGCAGAAACAAATATTAATTAAAAACACAACCAAAGCTGAGGGAAATAAACAGGTTTATTTTGTTTAAATGGGAGAGAACCCTTGCAGTCTTTCAAATACTAACCTGCGTTGGCTGAGTTTTGTATTCAGTGCTGCAGGAGGAGTTGCCAGGGGGGGAGCCCTTCTGCACGCATCTGGGCAGGTGGAGCAGCTGCCAAACCTGCATCTCCCACTACCAGGGAGGTTAAAATGATAAGATGGCAGATGGAGCTCTGAGGAAAAGGGCACTTTAAACAGGTTATGTTCTTCTTCTTCCGACTTATCTTAATCGCTTACCCAGAGGGTGCTTGCTTACAATGTTGCCAGCTCGCAGTATGGAATTGTCTGTTCTTCAATATTTTGAATTTTTTGTTTTTCTCCAAATAGCCAGGCTCCTGGAAGAAAAGTGATTACAGGAAGATTTCAGATTTTGTTAAGAATGAGAATTAAAAAGAGAAAAAGAGAAAAAAAGAGAGAAATATTTCATGCTTACATTTCCAGGAATTTAAAAAAAATCAAAAAAAGAAAAAAAATGTCCATAAATAAAAAGGTAGCATACCAAATGTATCAGTTAAAAACAAAAAAAAAAGTCATGAATAATATTCATGATCTTAAACCTATTTAGCTTAATAATGTTGGAAGTTCCAATAGAGAAAAGGAAAGGTATTTGCGGGGRGGGGGGGGAAGAGTTTAAATTARAAMAAAAGAGGTTAAAAGTAAATTGCAAAATAATTAAGCCTATATACAGAAATTAAAATATACACAGAAACGTCCTGAAATGGAGGAAAACAGGAGGGAGGATAGAAAGTGTAGATATTTTTCCCCTTAATGTAACAGCTCAATTTTCATCCTATAAAAGGATGCGAGAGGGCTGGTATATCCCTAACATAGCCATTTCTATCATCGAGGTGTCCTTATTCAGCCTACCGTCTATCACTCAGCATTGGTGTTATTAGGCTTAAAATATATGGTTATCATAAAAGTACCAGTACAGCTGCTCAGATGATGAAAACAAAACCTAAACACATTTCTTGTTAAATTAATGAAAAGCAAAATGAAGGTTAGCAATGCAGAAATCTTATACGATTAGGAATTAGAACAGACAGCTCAAAAGAAACATACCCAGTGATTCATCAGAAATACATTATGAAAACAGATGCTTTTTTTTTGTTGTTCCTATGTAACTCTATCTTTTCATCAAGCTCATATAACTGCAGCTAGTAGGTCAAAAGCAAGCAAACAAACACTGGGATGCAATACAGTATATCCCTGCTAGCAAATGTCAATGGTTCTATATATATAGCAGAAATGAAACTGAGTTGTATGATCTGTTTGTACTGGTTGATAACGTTAAAATGGGTACAGAGTTGTTTGATCCTGTCAAATCATATTCATATAAACAGAAGCCAGATTGAAAATGTAGCTTTTGAAAGTTCTTTTATGGCAGTAAACTGTTATTAAAACACTCTGGAAACCATTTTAGTCTCCTTCATGGAACCTCTCACCTACCTTCTTCGCAAGAATCATCATTCTTGGAAGAATAATGATGGCCACCATTAAACTCCATAGTAAGAGGGAATAATGTTCCAATTTTTTAGGTCATGGTACTGATTACACACTCAAGAGCTGAAAAGGAATGTATAAAAGACTGCTGATTTCATATGAACAAAGAAGCTTAGCTGGAATATGCCACAGCACCACAACTATCACTGATCCCCAGGCCCTCCGGCCAGAGGAGAGTTTCATCATGGCTCAGAGAGAGCTGAAGTTTCTACATCTTACTTCAAGGAGGCATCAGCCCAATTCTAAAGTTACATCATATCCTTCTTGATATTCTGAGGATGAAAAGAAGACAAGATAAACTTTAATGTGCAGATTGTTGGATTCTGAAGGAAAGCTCCTATTAATTGGACCATACTATACACACTGGATTTCAAGAGCAGAGAGCACTCAGAGATAAAGAGATGTTTTTTCTTAATTTTTATTTTGAGCTCATGTAAAAGACTAAGAGAAACTAAAGAATCTGTAGATAGCCCTGACTGAAGTTACAAGAGCATAAAATATTTCACTTCCTCAAACTAAGAGGGAATTTGATTCAATGTTATGAATTTTGATTAATATTATTTTTCATGATCTCTCACATGTAATACTGTAATACAATATTACCATGGTTAACAGCAGGCCATAGGCTTTGTACTGAGTTTGCAAGGCCTCAGGACTGAGCCTCACCAGACTTCCTCTGTCTGAACTTTCCTTGACCTGCCTGCAGCTTTGCTTGGTTTGGCTGTTGCAGCAATTTCTCTAATAGATCAGGTGTCTGGCTAATTGGTTCTACTTTTGTTTATCTTTGTGTGGTACAACCATAGTTTAACAGAGACAGCTGTAACAAACACTTATTCCATGTAGAATGAGATATTTACTAGTTAACATGATGATGTGGTGTAGAGACATACAGGTCTGGTGTGATAGCAGAGGCCTGGAGCAGTGCAGACACAGGGTGCAGCATAGAGGAGTGCAGGCATGGGATGATAAGAGATGGAGCACAGGCTCGGCACTGGAGACCCCAGGACTATAAATCACTCACCCACAGTCAGTGAAATGTAGATGTGGAGCTGGAGAAAACTGGTTTGGGGGGCAAAAAAGAGAAAAAAGAACAAGTATCTAACATATGTAAAAGGCATATATAGTAAATTCAGATGTGATGTGGAGCTGCAGACCAATGAAGGAGAAAAAGTGTAAAAGCGTGTTAGCAAACATATAAAATGAGCCCAGGTGGATCCTGGAATGAGGAAGAAGAAATCATCAACAAGAACATCACATTCCTCCTGGAGGAGGTCTGCAGATGCTGAAAACTCACTGTAATACCCCACCATCACTACCACCATGAGTGAAACTGCCAACCTTAGAACTCAGAGGAGCAGGAAAAGGGTAAGCATAACACCAGGAAAAAGGGTAGAAACATAGTGTGTATGTAACAATTTTAACTTCTTTCTTATTCTCTCTTTTCCTGTAACAATTAGATCTGGATTAATAATAATGATTAGAGTCTTAGGATTTCTGTTGTACTAACAATCATTTCTTGGCTTTATATATTTAAGGTGTGCTTCCTCTTTGCATCTAAACAATATTGTCAGCATAACACATGTCCTGAGAGAGTTGGCCCACTGAAACAGTGGGTGAATCTTCAAGGCCTCAGCGACAACTGGTTAAGCCACACCTGTAACACAGGTGCTATTTGACTATTCATGGAGATCAGACTGGCAGATACTAGTTTCTTATTATGAACTACTTCAATTTTGTCAGAACCACTTCTGGTGGAAGCAACTTTGATCAGCTTTACTCACTGCTGACGCTTTGGTTGCACCTTCCAACTAACTGGAAGTGTAGAGCCTTTGTGGAGCAAGTCACAGCAGTTCAGCAGGCTTCCTTTTTATGACACAAAATTTATTTCACAAGTATTTAGTTAGTCAGCAACATCATGAAACTTTGTTTCCAGACTAAATCTAGACTAAATTGTTCATGTCCATATGATTGTCTTGGAAGACAAAAAATATCTGCGCTTCCCTTGAAGTAACTAAGGGGGGTGAGTTCAGTCTGGGCGTAAGCTAAAAGAGAAGGGACTTCATGTAATGCACTATAGGGAATGATTTAAGCAGGAAGTTCTCAAAGCAGTAGGAAGGCCCACAAGCTTCAATGGCTGTTTGGCCACCTTCTAACCAGCCTGACCAGTTTTACTTCAGGCAGAGCAGTTACTGTTAGAGCTACTGTACATACGCAGGCTGGTCTGTGCATGTCTCTGAGGAAACCTTTCTGTACGAACATTTCAGAGGTATCTACCATAAATTAGTACAGTCTTCGAGGTTGCTTTCAATTGCATGTAGGGTAACAAGCAGAGAAAAGCCCAAATGTTTGAAGAGGTAAAGTGGCTTAACAGCATCTTTGCTCACCTCCTTCCAGCAACCCATCATTCTGCATCTCCTGAGAAGGCTCTGCTGTTCTGATCACTTTCAAAGTCTCCTTTGAGCTATCTGTCAGAAGAAAAGATCCATGTCCCTCAAAATAAGGTCATGGAGACCTGCTTGTGGTAGGAGTAGTGACATGTATAAGTYTTCTAGTAACCACTGAAAGAAGTGAGACTAGAAGCCACAGTCAGGTCATAGACCTTACTGTCACTTTCTCATTTTTGACTCTGATGGGGCTGCAGGAACCCCTGCAGTTGTCTTTAGCTCAGACTCAGGTCCAGGTTCCATATCCAGTCTCTGTCTCTACACCTTGGCACATTCTCAGTGAGACTGGCACTTTTTGAAGGAGCTGTTTGATGCTGGAATTGACAATGACATTTCAAGTGCTTTGGGGAACATGAAAGTGCTGAGAAAATCTGATATGCTTAGAAAGTGCAGCAAAACCCAGAGAAGGCCCACTCAGCAAACATGAGATTTTTAGAGGCTTATGAGCCCAGTCAGGTGATGGCAGCTTTTCAAGAGGAACTCAAAAGGCATATCTCAGATCAAGGTCTCCTAAATTTACACCCCAACTATAGACATGTTACAGCTATTCAAACACAAACAAGAAAAAGCTTTTTAACACTAGCAAAAATATGTGTTGTCCTCAGAAGTAGCGACAGCTGAATTACTTAACATGAAAGTTTAACAAATTTTCAGGCATAGATCCAGAATGAAAGATGTTAGTTGGAATATTTAGACACAGAAAATAAAATCTTTAAACAAGAAGTCCTCTCTTTAAAAACATATTTCCAGTTATTAAAAGGAGGGGGAAATAATATTGCAGGAGCAGATAATTACAAATTTCAAAACTATTTCAGCTGGATCCAAAATATCTTCAGACCTGAAGTCAGAAACAATGGTGTTGTGCTCCTTTGTGAAGAGAAAAAATCACCAGATAAAGTGAATGTAGCCAAATCAACTATAAAACGACCCTTAGAATTTCAAGTGGAATGTAAGATGTACCAACTATCCTACTAACTATAAAACCACAACTATTTTTAATATATATCTAGAAGCATCTGAATTGCCCTGTGTGGTTCACTCCATCTGTAATCACTGGATGAGACTGGTGCTTATGAAAGCTTACAGAGGAGATCCAATTTACTTAACTTATCTTTCTCCACTACCTATATAAGGAATACAAGCACTTACTTAAGATGAATATTTCACTATGTATTGTAAAATTCTATCACAAGTTTAGTTGAATCCCACCCTGCTTGATTATAAAATGCATTTGTATCTCCAAAAAGACTGAATCCATCTCCAGTTAACCATTGCAGTTTCAGAGATGTCTGGCTTACCCATTGTTTTACATACCACAGCAAAAAACACTCTTTTACCTTATATAATAATGTTAAAAATGTCATGGCTTCTTTTGAAGTGTTGGGACAATTAAAAGTCTAGTCTGATTTGTGCTGAACAAACTGCTGTGATCGCTGCTGTGATAACTCACTCCTGTTCAGAGATAATCATTTTTTCCTATTTTGTAATGTCCATGTTTCCCATCTGCATACTGTATATTTTTATTCTGCGATATATGTGATTCTGCCCTCAGTCCTGCTAAAACAGTAATAAAAATCTGGAAGAAGTGTTCACATTCAGGTTTTCTGAACCTCAGTTTATAAAAAAAAGCAGCAAAAACATCAGATAAATGTTTCCTATAAAGTTGTACTACATTTGAAAATGATCTGTTTGCTTATTTTCTCTTATCCAAATAATACCCTATCAAATTACTGATTTATTTGAATTTCAGATTAGTGGACAAACTGAAGCTAGCTATTCAGCTGGCAGACTGGGAGAGAAAAATCTACTTTGCATATGAATAAATTTAATTACCAATTTTCATCCAAATCTAAATTTATTATCTAAATTCTAATCAGCTTTAATATCTATGCACTACTTTTTGGTTTCTGATGTCACTATAATTTCATTTCTCTTCCTTCCCATCTAAAAATAGTCTATAGCCATTTTATGAGTGGAATATAAGTCTTTTAGAGTGGCAAAATATATGACCTCATAACAATAGTCCCACAAGGTAAAAAAGCATATATTATCAATTTGGGAGATGGTGCTAGCTGAAGTCTGACTCTCTCTGGCATGTGCAACGGCTCAAAGCAGTCAGAATGCTGGTTTAACAAGATATGTGGGAACTTTTCTTGTGCATGAGGTACAGTCAAATGTCTCCTGCTTTCAGGCCATCCTTACTGTATACTCGTATACAATGATCCATTGTATACGTGGATAAGCTGATGTAAATTGTTTAAGCTTTTAGATAGCTAGGCAAGTTTCTTGGCAACTGTGTGCCACATCGTGCTAAAAATGCTCTCATTTTGTCCCTGCCTTCTCTTAGTCCTAGGCCAAGAATGACTTGGCTGCACTGGTGAGGATGACTGATTGCTACTGAGTAATGAAAATGGATGAAGACCATTTCTGGTATAATATATATATGTTTAATTTCTAGCATTTCTTCTTCAAGGCAGTAATGAAGTCCCTGCTATAAGCCAATTATCTGTTTTTTATAAAATATAATTCTTCAATTACTTTACCAAGAAACGAAGGGAGGAGTAGTATATCTATTTTCATTTGATTCCCAGATCTTGAATAATATGACAAGTGATAAATGGGACAATCTGCATTCATTGTGGGCACCAGGCTTGACATGCAGAATAGATGATTACACCTTGGAGAGATGCTTTCTGTGTGCTAATGATATTTCAATTTCCTTGATGTAAGGTAGACTCTGTTTAAGTTGCACTCCAGAACATGTACTTCTCTTGAGACCCATTTTAAATTTGGAACTGCTTTGCCATCAATATGTGAGAAATGAGGACAAGATTGAAGCTCTTAAGGTACATTATTTTTGGACTTGTCCTATTCTGCAGCTATTCTTGTCACAAATACATGTGTGTATCTTCTGAAAATGTTTAGTGTTTATTGTTTTTTGAGACCTCATATTTTTGCTTGGAGGTATAGCATAATTGTATATCTTCTACCACATAATGACAAGGTAATTTTGCTCTCCTTAATTTCCTTTTCTAGTATTAATGTACTCTCATGAAAAGAATGGGCAGGTTCAAATGCTCTCAATTAATTGCTACACAGTGTGATTTTTTTTTGCATTTTATTTTTTGTCCTACCCTTTCTGGTCCTACCCTATATATTGGTTGCCAAAATCTCTGTACCATATATTCTACAGCTTCAGAAGCTTCTCATTATTATGAAGGAGCACTTTCACTATTTCCAGCTCTTTCATAATAGGTAGTTTGACCATTGCTGCCCTCAAGTTGCTACGGCACAGCAGTGGAAAGGTACGGAAATGGGACAATGTAGCATGGTAGAAGAGCTGGGCCTGTGGCTCCCACTGTCGCTTTGGGATAGGCAAGGACGCAGACATAACTACTGCCACCTTTCCATGATACTGGTAGCTGAAAAGGGAGAAAAGACAAACTGACTGAAACAAGTGGCACCACTGACCAAAGAGAGAAGAGAGAGACGTCTTCATCCCGAGTCTCCTAGAACTCCAGGTCTGAGAAAGTTTTTTGCTACATTCTGAACCTTTAAAGTCAAATTTGAAGTTTGTATTTCCCTGCCACAGGTACTTCCTAACATTATGGCAAAAAGCAAACAAACAGAATATGTGATCATAAATATGCTGGTAAAATAATTTGGAATTTTTCCTTAGAAAAATGGAAGAGGTTGTGCAAGCTTTCACACTCATGTTCAGCCCTGGCCAACAGATATTTTTAGCCTTCACTTTGATTTGACATTTCTTTGACTCTTTACAGTTGTTTCCCCTGCTTTCTGGCTGGTGTCTCCTCAGGCTGATGCACTTCATGACATTTCTGACTTTGCTGCAACACTTTCTGGGGCCACAGAGACCCCTTGTGATATTATTACCACCCTGTAGCCATGTATCTCATTCCCTAGTGGTCTTTAGAAACAGACATTCAGAATTCTAAAAAGAGACTTTTGGTTAAACTACCAGGAGGACTGGTGACATCAGGCACAGCATAATCCTGTCACTGTCAGCATATAATAATACAATATATGAATAGTCAGTACATACAATCTGAGTAATTTGTTAATATTAATTTTTGGTAAAAGAAAGCAATCTCTTTAAATTTTGTCACTGAAAATGCATAATTTATCTCTGTGGCAGTGACAGGTATATTTTTCTGTATTTTTAGGAGCATTTTTCTTCTCTACCCATCTGAAAAAATCTCCCTGGGAATGAGCTCTTGAATTCCACATTGCAATTTTTTATGTCAGTTTCCCATCATACTTATCATCACATGACTCACTGGAAAAATGGATTTTCTTCTTAAATACAAAGCAACTAAAAATATAACACTACATTAACATTTTGTCAGCTTATTTTGGTGAATTCCAAATAGTCAAAATGTGATGTATAAAATACAAGACTAAGTTTTTCTTCCTCTGGAAGCTAGGCATGTTTGAGTTTTGCAATTGACGTCAAACACGCTAATTAGATTTAAAAATGCAGCTTAAAGGTGCTGAATTCATCAAAATCTTTAAATAATTCTGCAAAACAGCCAATGAAAAATATATATAAAGCTGTGAACCTATGAAAAGGTTCCACAAAGTTAACTTTCCACTCCAGATCTCAGGAACTTTTTGTTTTTTAGAGATAATTGCTGTATATCATATAGAACTTATTACCAAGAGATACGAGGTTAGTGTTAAATAAATAGAGACCTAACTAACATTTTATACATCTTAGAATGTCTGGAGTGATGAAATCTGTCCATGCATCTATCTGGTTGATCCATTTTGTGCAAGCTTATCATGGTCCACTGATAAGAAAATCCAAAAGGTCATAGCTCCATTCAGTCCAGTAAACTAATCTCATTCATTTGTGCCTGAAATGGTATGGAAACATAAGTATAAGAATGTTAGATCTTTCTCAGATAAGAAGGTCAAAGCTGATTTTCAAGGCTCTGTTGTGTGGCATGTCAAATGGGATTTACATAAAATACGTGTACAAAAAGCTGTAATTATGCTTGCAGGTTAGGTAACTGCATGCTAATGTCAGCACATTTCTGCGTGTAGCTGCTCAGCTTATGGTTGCAGCTACAATGACTGAGAAAATGTGGTATTTGAAGAATGTTCCCGATAAAGTTTTATAATCTGCTCTGGGAAGGGACCCAGAGTAATTACTCTTCTCATCTTTTCCTTATATTTTATTCCAGCACCTGGAAATATTGCTGAGGACAGAGCTAGACTTGCAAGCTGTAGCAAGTGGCACGCTCAGTATTTTCCTAGCTGCCTTCTTGTGCTTTGAGGCTCCAATACAATTGGACTTGACTCATTTCCTCTTTTGGTGTTGATCTATTGTGTGACTTCTTCAATGTGCCTTACCTCCTCGCTCCTCCATGCATCAGTATTATTTCCAAATAAGAATGCAATTAAAGCTGTATTAGTATTCATGGCCATCACGTCTTTCACAAGAACTTGATCTTTAGATTGTTAAATGCTCGTGGGAACCACTATTAAGAGCAAAAGGCCTGCAGTATCTTGAAAGATTGCATCCTAAACATACACTAATGTGCCAAATTCAGTTAAGATAACTATCCTTCTCATGCCGTTGCTCTTTACGTCGTTTGCATAGAATAGCTGAGGGTAGGGAAGAGAGAAGTGTATACAAAACTCCTTTTGCAGAGTTTTAAGAAGCGTCAAGCACCTTGCCCTGTATTTTGGAAAGTGCAAAGGATGTTTCTTGTTTATTTTCTGTGTCTTTGGTGAAGGAAAACCACCATCCAGATTCACCAGTCTAATCAGCAGTCTGGGAAAATGCATCCAAGGGCTTCACAAGGGCATATCTCTTGTCTGAAGGAAGATTATATCTGGTCACATAATTGGTGTAGAAGGGCACCTGTGGCCAATACAACACTGTGAGTGTGCATGCCAGGTAATAACAGGGCCTGTCAGAAAGCATAATTCCATGAATAAATATAATCTCAGCAGTAGCACAATACTTCTATCACATAATCCTACACTCCAGTTACTGAAGCAGCATAAAAAGCTACAAATGTAGGCATCACTGGGCACAGGAGATGGGGGCTGAGAAAGTCTCATGCTCCAAGCAGAAGGCTCATGAAGTCCATAAAGGATTGCAATCCAGAGTGTAACAGGAAACAAACTAAAGCTTAGTGCTGCTTCCCCAGCAATTTTTTGGCAATTCTTTTAGCTCTTTGCTGAAGCTCAAAATCACACACTCAGGTTCTCAAAATACATGCAATATGCTATTTACTGTGTTATGACCCTCGTATCTGTTCACACAGCATAATTTAGACATATCAGTCAGGCTGAATGATAGTGATGTCAAAGGTAATCTATAATGATGCACACATAGGCAGACTATAAAATATCAATGGCTTTCTCAGGAATGTGGAAACATGAAAAAAAATTATTCTGGAAAGTCTGAGAACATATGCAGCTCACTGTGAGCCCAGTTACTGTACCTGCCACTGCTGCAGCTGCCATTTTTCCCTTCCTTTGGATAATACCTCTTTGCCTTTCATTCTATTTACTTTTTGGAAAGAGTTCCTCATGATGGCCTCTGAGCGTCGCATCATTTCCACAGTGTGTAACTTGCAAGCATTACACAAGGCTAGAGCCAAACTGGTGAGACGATGTCAACACCTTCAAATTCTCCATGCAGTTTCTGGCTGCCAGGCTTGCCTCCACAGTGCTCTGATTCTGATCAAGCAATTATAGCATAACACAAGGGATAGCTAAGCTTGTACCAGGCCAAATTAATGAAACAAAGTCTGAGATGACAAAGGATTCCATCCCAAGCTTGACAAGAAGTCAACAAATAAGAAAGTTAAACAGAGTGGCCACAGCAGTTGTGGCTTAGATCATCTGAAATACTTAGGGGTGAGTCTTTGTTCCTTTAGGTGCTTAAATCCACCGGTAAATACAATGGGGACATTCGGCTGCTACTATCATGAGGCAGCGAGAGTGGGCTGCTCCTCCAGGGAAGTTAGCCTTGATCACAGACAGCCAAGGGGACAGCGGTAGAGGTTGCAGAGCCTGACGGTGCCCTCAGGCTCCTGACAACTACATAACACCTAAAGAATATATAACTTTAAGGTACTCATTTTAACTTTTGTAAGCTGCTGAAGTATAGACTTTGTACCATAGCCCGACAATGAGCAGGCTGCCGCAATAAAAAACAAAGTCCAAAGTGAAGGCTTTCTTCTTAAAGCAACTTTTCTGCAGTAACAGAAGAAATGCCTGTCTTCTTAGAAGGTTGCAATTCCATGCCTGAGTCAGCTTTTTCAGGCCACCCAAAGGGGGAGGAGGAATACTGAGGAATGCAGCATAAGTGCAAGTGTAGTTTGTGAACAGGAGCCAGAATAATAATTAATTCAGCTTAGAGACTTAGTTTTTTAAAAGGATTCAAAGCTAAGGACCCTAATGGGAAAGAAGTCAGTCATCCCAGCATTGCACCATGGTCTGAGGTCATCCATGGGGCTAGGTCCAAACCATGAGATTCATCTACTTGACTCTAGGGTAAATTCTGTTCTTACTTTGGAGCATGTAGTGGTTTGACTTGAGCTAACATCAGTCTGTCTAGTAGGTGCTGTCTCAGAACAGTATCAGTGCTGAAGGAAGATATCATGTGGGATAGGATGTTTAAGTACAGGAATACATTAAAGAACAGAGAGCCTGAGAGGTATGTTCTTAAAAATATTCAAGCTCTGTAAAATCTAAACCAAAATAACATAATATCAGTAGAATCTCAGAACCAGACTGAAATTGTCTCCATCCAGGCACTCTACGCAGTACCTAGGAAACTAAGAACATATCTAAAAGAGTAAGTCAAATGTGAGTAGTATCATTCTATAGCTCTGAGACTAACTGGAGCAGAATGGCTCACATCTATACTACTAAATTCTTTCCCTCTCAGAGCTAGTAAAAGGCCACAGCTTTGTATTGAGTTTAACTGATCTCAGAACTGAAGCTTGTCAGGCTTACCCTGTCTAAAATTTTCTCGACCTGCCTAGAGCTTTTATTTTTGTTTGGTTCATCTGTAACACCACTTTTTCTTCTGACTAGGTGGCTACAGCTAATTTGTTTTACTTTTGCTTGTCTTTGTGTGATAGAATAATATTTTTTGTAGACAGTAGTAACAGGTATTAGAGTACAAGACAGAATATGTCTGCCAGAGCACTATGCTGAGATGTATCTCAGAAGAGGCAGAAGCTCATAGCTGCTTTGGACATCTGTGTTCAGCTTCAGTTCACACAGATCTGCATGTTTTTAATACCTAAAGTATTAAAGCTAAATAGCTGAAGTATGCACTAGAGAACTGCATATGAAGGGCCTCTTCTGAGACTAGCACCTGGGGAACACTTATCTTGAGATTTTCTCTCTAGAGAGGTTTCAATGGAAATTTCTGTCATCTTGGTTCCTTTAAACACCTTGGTTCACATTCACCAAAGAAATAGCCATCTATTGAGTTAGTGATAACTAATATACATTTTGAAAGATGTCACAGGTTCCTGGGTAGTAGATTTAGGTGCCTAATGAAGCAGAAGGACTAATCACCTTGCATGATCTGGGATGAAGTGACAAGCTTAATGCTACTGTCTTTTAAAGTCTGTCTTAAATTATCAGCCTGTAGAATATAGTGCTGCATTATCATTGGATAACACAAATCAATAAGTCACTTTCTTTACATTTTCAGGCATAGGGTGACAGGATTAAGTAAATATATTTTCTAGGACATTTTTTCTAATATAAATGATTACATTATTGTAATGTTTATTCCTCCTCTGGGCCTATTTCACTTGCTTGCCAGGGCTATAAACATCTTCCTTGCTTTTGTTTTTTGTAATAGAAAACAGCTCTCACCTTAGCAAACACTCTCAGCTTAGATAGCTACTTAGGAAGACTTTATTGACTCTATCAGGACAGTATTGATCACAATTAAATGTTTTTACCCCCAAAATGAAAAAAAATGCATATATATTGTTCCCTATTTTTGCCAATAGTAGAAACCCTGAACTGGGAATCAAATAATAATAAAAAAAGTAATTTTCTACTTATAATGTAGAGATTTTCTTTGTGATTTACRTCTAAGTGGTAAGCATGTTCTTTAGATAAGCAAAATTCAATTTATAGCTGAACATTATGACTCATTATTTCTGCTTTGAAAATCCATAAAGTTGCACCAAATTAAAGCATCTAAGATAAGTGAGTAAGCAGAATTCATTAATAAACCTCAGTCTTATAAATGTCAGCTTGGAAGAAATAGGCCACAGAAGAGTTTTTTTGGTTTTGTTTCTTCAGTTTCCATAGCTCTTATAACACTAACATTTCACTGGTTTAAATTACAAAGATATTTATTTATGAGAATTATTATTTTTATAGGCAATGATTTTCAAAAAGAGGTCTATAATTTTATTCCCATTATTTTCTTAACAGATAATCAGCTAAGTTATACTTAAAGAGTTAAAGACACTTAAGTGCTGATTTCAAAGGCATCCGTGGTATATAAAATAGGTATGGAAAACATCCTGACACACCTGTTGCAAAATACTATTATGGTGAATAAATGGATTACCTAAGCTGATTTTATTTTGTAAGCACCTAATCCTTTAGGTTTCTGTTTTCAATGGCCATTATTTGAAAACACATCTGAATTCTTATTTTAAAGCTCATGAAAGAATCAAAGACCTAAAGACCATGAGAGAAGCGTTTCACACTAGTGTTTCTCCTCTCCATCCCACCAGCTTAGTCAGTCCCTGCAGACATGCTTTGAGCACGGCAGCTGGAACCAGAATAAAACACAGCTGGGCAAGGTTAATGTCCCAGCCTAGTACAGCTACTAGTCTAGCAGCTAATATATGGCTATTGCTGCCAGTGGCTCTAGTCACTAGTCTGATTAGGATTTTTCTTTGCTATTGCATTCCACACCTGGCTAGTGAATAGGGACTTCCGGTGTCTTAGCACTAGATCTGAGGCTTTCAGTGCCACAGGGAAACAAGGTACTTTGTGTTTAAGCATTGTGAGGTACCTTTGAGGATCTTGCCTTAATTATTTTCCAAATATTAAAAAGAAGATGTTACTAGAAATATCTTATTTCTGTTTATTGGAGTTGGTGCCTTTAAGACTGAAAAGTGTTAAAGTTTCTTTACAACAAATTAATAGTCAAAATTAATCTATTCTCTACTGTCTGCTCTATTTTTACATTTTCATGTTAGAGGCAAAACCATGTACCCATTTTTACTACATTTTTATTGTACATTAAGATAAACACTTAAACTTAAGACATGCTAAAACCAGAATATACAGGCTGCTTTTGTAACTTAAAGGGTAGAAAAGTTTTTTAGGATGACTTTTTAATCTTTGAGAAATTACTAAGTACAAGTCATAACACAGCCTCAGTAATAAGTACCCACAATATTATTGCTATTAATGCCATTTTGGTTACATTTAAGCATGCGTGGATTCTAAATTAAGGCAAACACATCATTCTGATAAACTTTCTTCAGAAAGTTTCCCTACTTTAAGAATGAGAGAACTGGCTTTCCACCTTTTCTGTCCTGTTCAGATAAATAAATTCATGCACACATGAGTCTTGGTTTACAGGGGTAATCTTTAAATCTATGCAATAACCTTGTAGAGAGATGTAATGTCTCTGACTGACTTTTGTTAGTGATTTGATCTGCCTTCATCTGTTAGGATTCGTTATGTAAGCTCATATTTTGTACTGATAACTTGGCCATCCCTAACACCAAAAGCGATTAAACTGCAACATTAATGTGAAGGATATGATGCTTTTTGACACAATGATTCAAAGCCTGGGAAGAAGCAACTGTGCAGTTGAAAGCCTTTCTTTTCCGTATGAAGAACCAAGCCTGGAACATGGGTAAGGTCCTGCAGCTACATCAGGAAGAAGAGGAGAAGAGGAGAAAACAGAGAAGGGGTGTAGCTAAGGTTTACAAAGTCATGATGGCAGTGGAGAAGTTGACTACAGAACAGTTGTTGAGCAAACCCCACAACACAGGAGTTAAGGGGCCTTTGGCAAAACTAGTAGAAGTTTAGTTTAAAAAGATAAAAGAAAGCACTTCTTTGCAGAGTGGTAGGGAAGTTCTGGAACCTGCTGCCACAGGGATTTGTGGAAGCAGAGACTGAAAACAGAGTAAAAGTACTGGTCAGGGATGCACCCTCTAACATCCCTAATTCAACCATTCTGGATGCTGGAGAACAGAAAGGGAATAGACTCTAGAAAGTTGTTACACTTGCACTCTCTAAAGAGCATATCCTTCTGCCATAATCAGAGACAGAATACTTGGATCATTGGCCTCATTTGGAAGGGCTTTTCTTACATGGTTAGCACAAAATTTTAATGCAAAACAGTGGATTTATGCAGTATAATTGAACAACTCTGCTAACTGCATATATTCCTGAGTTCTATGTAGTGGAAGCCATGGCAGAATAGATGTAAAGCAGTACCTACTGCAATGAAGGGAAGGGAAAAAATGGAGAGCAGCCAAGATCCAAAAGCTTCCTGGGACTCAGAGCTGTGACAGGCAGCCAGTCTCACACCATGGAGGTGCAGGGACCCATGCAACACTTCTCGTTCCTGTACCCTTCAGCAAAACAGCTGTGAAATTCCAACTAGTGTTTCCCCCTTTCTTTCCTTTCCAAATACCTCCCAAACCAGTCCAAACAAGGAACTGTGAAATGTCTGTAGTTCTGACTGGACTTTTTCTGCTTTGTCCTGATTACTTGTTACTGTTTTCTCCCTTCCTCTCTCCTTCTAGTGTATTGTCTTTCTTTCCTTCTCCTTTTCCTGGCACACACAGTCCTTTTGGCATCTGCCCTCCTTTCACTTTTCTTTCTACTCGGCTGATTCCCTTTAAAGTGATGCAGCCTTTGACAAATTTTAGACCTGTTAAGAAACCTTCTACCATTACACTTTTTGCTGTCTTTGTGAATAGCATCCCTTCCTTTCCCCTCCAGTCATGATCTGTTTTCTTTCTTCATATCATGAGTTTATGGGAACAAGGATCATCCTGTACAGGGGGGCAGGCGAGCAGTTTATTAGAGTAGAGAGAGCAGCCAGCAGTGCTAATTCTACTTGCTCTCCTTGCCTGGCAAAGCATTTGCTTTTGTTCATCAGACAGAAAGGTGGCCAGAAATCTCCATCCACACCACTGCTTTATCCAGACTTTCTTTATTTGTACAGTACCTAGCACAGTGCTGCTCCATTCTCAGTTGCTCCTCAGCCACATAATAATAAATAAATAAATGTGGTTATATGTACATATTTGCCTCAAGTACTTTTAGCAATTAGATATATTTGGGGAATTATTATTTATTGTTTGCATTATGGCAGGAGCAAGGAGTATCCATCATGCGGCAGAACTCTGAGGTGATGAGCACTCTACAAATAGCAAACAATGCCAGATGTGAGGAAATTTTTTGATGATTCAGAATAAGTGGAAGAAAGAAGCATAAAATAAAGCTATAATCAGGTTATCCAGTGGAAAAAATATTGTCACTGGTGACAAATTACATCTTGTTAGGGATAGCCAGCCGTTGTTAGAATCAGTTTTTATAGGGATTTTAAACTCTTGTGCCATGTATTTGCAGAAAGCAAATCTGGAATGATATATTTTGATTCCAATAATCAGATTTCCCGCTGAGTTCATTAGTTACAAAGTCAGCTCATCAGAGAACAAAAAAATACCTTGAAACTCACACAGCATGCATTTCAAAGTTTGAATAACAATGATTTTTTTTTTTGTGAACTAATCCTGTAGGATAAATATTTCACAAATAAAATCCCTCAAATTTTGGAAATTTCACCATCTTGTAGTAAACAAAAACTGATTACATTCCATCAGTAATTTACTCATTTTCATTTATTTTCTCAGGCTTTTAATGAGTAAAATTGAAAAGGTAAGGCTGAATTTGATTTTGACTTATCAGTCACTCTGTGGGGTTCATTTGCAGATTTGTTTTCTCTTAAAAAAAGCAATACATTAATTTGTTACTTAGTTTAACTTTTCTGTTATTCCCTGTGGAACTAAAGGAGACAGTTGTGCCTATGGCAGAATGGCCTCTGTACAAATTGATAATGTACTATTCATTCAACCATTTATTTACTTGCATCTGTTTGGCATCCCCACCATCTCCCAATTTTGTGAACTAATTAATTCATATGAGTTTAATTCTCTTTGATTATGCACTTCCATTTCATGCAAACAAGGACATTTATCATTATTAATTTTAATGAATGTGATTTATATTTCATTTAGAATAATGTAAACATTAATCTGAGTTAAAAAATAGTTTTCTAAAGAAAATTTTTGAAGCAGATTCTAGTAGCAAGAAAAGGATTACTGATGGAAACTAGTGGGAAGATACTGAATTATATTGCTGGAAATACTGGGTAGACAATTGTTTTTTATTCTTAAATTATTTTGTAGTTAAATTGTTTCTGGCTTCCCATTACCTCGGGACCAAGCAGTCTGGAAATCTCAGCTGTGTTTTTTGCTAACACAGTAGAGCAATATTATGTTCTAACAGGACTGGCCCACAAACAGGTGATATTTTTCTTTGTAAAATCCTTATCAGTTGGGCAATTCTCAGTGTACTCATACTTCATCTGTCACTAAATAAAGCTGATAAATTCCTTTTCAAGTTGCTACATGCACAAACTGTACTCTAAGTGCTGTACTACCTTCATCACACGGGAAAAACACAAGTTGAATGAAAGAAGTTTAGGTTTATTATATGTTGACAGATGGTTGAACTGCGACTGACCTGTTTTATCCTTGAAATCTCTTGGTACCTGTGGTAGCAGGTATGCCATATAGTAATCTAATTTAGCTGAAACTCTCATAACAGTGTAATGCAGGCATTGCCAATATTTGTGATTATTTTTAAATATATAATTTATTATTTTCATATTACAGTAGATATACACAAGATTTATGACATGCAAAAGAACAGAGTTCTTGCTTATGAACAGCTGTTTTGCAGGAATGGCTAAACACAGTAGAACACAAAGTATTATTTTTTTTATTATTTAGAAACTGGAACAATGGATGGAATATCTAGGCTTAAATATGTTTTATCCCTTGTGAAAGCAAAAATCCTTTTCTCCTACTCAAAATTCTTGTTTTTATCCTTTTTTTCCCACCTATTGCCATTTAGCTGTGGGAGGACATGCAAATATAAGCAAAACAGCAGAGCTCATAAATCAGTAAATGACAGCATTAGCTTCCTTAAAGTATTCATTGGATGCTATTTCCTGCTTGTTTTCATGAGATTGCAACATCAAATCCTATGCTTATAAAGGAATTTGAGATTTCCCATGAGAAAAGCACTGTATTAGAACATTATTTACAGCCTCTGAGCCTTAAAAATGCAGGGGGTCCTGCAGGGGGTTTCACATCCCACTGAGTGAATCCTTTTGAATAATATTAGAACACATCATGGCACCAGCTTTTAAGTAGAACTCGCCACTGGAGCCAAATTCTGATTAAAAATTGATGGTACTATTTGGTCCATTAAATTCTCACTAAGCCAAATGGAATTTTCCAGGACTTTAAAGATGAGATTCAAATCCTAATATAATCATGGATGGTGATCAGGCTGGATATATAGGTAATATATATATTAATCTGGTGTCAAATGATGCGATTCCAATGACTTCCACAAAGTTGTGTTAATCTGCTTCAGCTGATGATCTAGTCACAGCGTAATCATACTTCTCAACTGCTATATATTATTTTGGGAGTTAGAAGTTTTATCAGTGCCTAGTACTAGCACTGTAAAACATAGATCTGATTTGCTGAATCCCTCAGCTAGTAATACTCTAAGTATATATGCTTTAAAAATGGAAAGAAAATACTGTGCGACATCTACTTTAAATGAATTTAGGCTTTGGCTTTCTGTGCTAATGGGTTTGATTCTCTCCTGTAGTCATTCTTCAAGAGCAGAAAATCCCTAAAACTGCAGGGAGATGGTTTAAATAAGGGGTGATTGAAGCATGGCTCCAGCTGCCATGGCTCCTGCTGCATTTACTCTATTTCTGTACTTAACACAAGGACTGGGTGGAAGAAATGAAATTAGGCTAAGGTCTTGGCCGTGCCCATTGGTGAAATTGTTTATTCCACATTCTCACTGTGGTTAAAATAGAGTACTCTAGACTGTAGTACTCCACAGAAACTCAGAGTTGGGGAAATACAGGGAAAAGGTATCATCRCTTACACAAAAACACACTAACACACACAATGACGGACCTTAACTAAGGCTGGGAGGCTGTCCTTTGGGGGGGGGGGGCGACATGGTCAGTTCTGCATTATACAATTAATTTCTTTAAATTATTTAGCTGTACAACACTAACATTTACAAAAACTGATTATGCATACTGTATGCTCATTTGTCACACTTAACCAGCAGTAAAACTAGCTATTTCACTCCGTGCCTATTGCATGTTTCATTTATTTGATTCCATGCCTAGGCACAGCAATTTATCCTGGGATCTCTTAACAGTGAAAGAATATGGAATGTCAAATTAAATTAATCAGTACTGGGATTCTCAAGGAACAATTCTTATGGCAATTTTTTATATCATTAAACTTTATTTTTGGCCTCTTTCTTTTCTTAATCCAGTGGCAACCTGTGGAGACTCTGATGAAGTCCAAGGAATTGCACACCTGTTGTAATAGTCAGAAGGAGATGACCACCTGGATCATTGCTCATTCTGTGTGGAGAGTCTTGCAGTGGGAGGAAAGATGAAATATGAAGTCTGATTATTTTACTTAGAGTAAAAGAAAGGGATTTGGACACTCTGCCTGTATGACTTAAAAAAAAAAAAATCTGTAAAGTATCCTTTCAGACTTTTCCCACTAGGCAAAAAATGCTCTGAATCTCAATGTCATTTATGCCAGCGTAACCTTCCTGTTTGTCCAGTCTCAGGGAGAAAATTACTATTATTCTCATCCACTCTGAAAAAGCATGCAATGAACTGCAGAGCATAAAGGGATAGCATAATTCTTTTTACAGATAAAATAGAAAATGTTTTTGATCTGTGCTGCCCCTGTCTATCATAAGATTAACTGCTCTTGATTATTTAGACAAAATACTTCTGTCACAAGTGAAATATGAAATATAAAATCCACGAATATACCGGATTTTCAAAGGCGCTTAATGAAGATGACTAGAATGGTGGAATTGTGCTACTTACCCCAGCACATTATAATCCTAAGTCATTTTCCCTTTTGGATGGCAGATAACACCCAGACACCAGCTGAGGAAGATATTTTCCGTGCAGCAGCATCTGGTTCATTGGCAGATCCTTCAGGCAGTTGCATTGGCATCTTCAGCCCTGCCCGTAGGTCTCTCACATCATTATGCTGATGGTTTGTCTGGGCTACTGTGCCCTTCTGTTAAAACCTTCTTTTTTGTCTGCTTTGTTTTAAATAATTTGTTCATTATATTAACTTATTAATTAGCTAATTGCTGTACACAGGAGACCTGTGGAATCACTCATGGTAAAAATTAGTGATTACACATTTCTGTGGGGTTTCCAGTTTGCTTCTTGTGTGAATCAATGATAGAACTACTTAAGACTCAGTAAATTCTTGATTGGGGGTGAATTTTGAGAGAAACTTAAAAGCTGCCTTTTCCAATCCATTTACTATTTTTCTTTAAGTATAGTTTTAGCTGAAAACTGCAACCTCAGTTCTGACTGTCGATATAAGTTCATTGTTATCAAATTCCAAAGCTTTGTCATTTTTAAAAAATAATTCAAATGTAACTACATATCATGGAAAAGCTATTTCCTTAAATTCTGTATAATTTAAGCAAAAGATTGCACCACTAAGGATAATTATCACTAAGGGTAATTGTGATTACAGCACAGAATTATTGTACCACTGCCAGAAACCAAGAAGTGAAAACAAATAGAACTAAAAAGAAAGCAGAAATCAGTAAGAATACAAGAACAACCTTACAGAGTTAGATCTGTTACTGCTTAGAAGTATCCTTCCAGCTCTGTGTCCTGTCCACTGAAGCAGCAAAAGGTAGATGGCCTATGGAAGAGTGTAAGAACAGCACAAGTGTATGTATTTCCCCAAAATACTTCCAAAGCTGTCAGTTCTTTGCAGCTCAGGAATTTCTAAAATTGAAAAAGCTTTCTATGTATTTAATAATTCTCAACAAATTTGTCCTTCATTATTTTTTTCTAGTTTTCCCTGAAATGATGTCATCTTTTGCATCCAATGCATGCTGTGAAAGAGCTTCCACAACTTAACTTTGTGTTTACAAAGCTTAGCCAACATCCTAGGTATGTCTTCCTTAGCCTTCTATTCAATTGTATTAAATGTAGGGTTTTTTCGGTTATTCCACTGACTCTTAAGCAGAATGAAAGATAACTTTTTCCCCTTAATTCGTTGATCACAAACAGCCTGTCTACCTCCTCAATTTCTCTCCTATTTCCAATCACAAATTGTTCTTCTTGCGGCACTGGTAGCAACTCTTGTCTAATTTCCTTAGCCAAGAAGTCTTAATTTGGTTAAATTCTACTGGAACTACCAGATTTCCTTTGGAGTGGTCACCATCTTGCACAGTGTAAACCAATACTATCATATATCTTCAGAGGAAAAGGAAAAGTGTTTTGGAAAATCCACATCAAGTTACAAAAGTTATTTCCTTTCTTTCCATATCCATTAGGTGCATCCAGTCCCTCTTTGAAAGATTTTTGAGAAAATCCTGCATGTAAAGCTTTAGATGATAAAGTTTCTCCTTCTTAGCTGAAACGTTTTTAATATGTGCAGCTGGGATTTCCAAAAGGCATTGACTTTTCTTGAAAAACATCATATTGTCATTTTTTTCTCTTATTTAGAAATCAGTCAAAGAAAGGTTCTGTGGTGTGGAACATTTCACATCATGCACAGCCAAAAGGAGTGTTCGAGGAATAATATTCTAAATGCAGCTAAAGGCTTGTATCTTTTATTAGATAGGACATCTAATACACTTTTCCTACAGTGTTCTTCAGTTTCTTTTGGTCAGATAAAGTATGTACAATATGAATGTTATTATTGTACACTAAAACTGATTGATTCCCTGCATAGCACACTTTAAGTTTCCTGATATAAGTGCAATATGCGCATGATTGTTTTATAATTTTTTGAGGGAAACTGCAGGAGAACAAGCTTTCCATTTTCTGTACAGTGATAAGCTCCACCTTTAGCGGTCTTCTCAAGGCTAAGGTCTCAGTTCACTCAGTCTCTCATACGTCATATGTTCCAGACTCCTAAATAAACCTTAGTGGCCTCCACTCTTTCATCTGTTGATATTTCTCTTTAAGTGGGGGGGCCCTAAAACTGGACACAAAATGCTAGATGCAGCTTCATGACTGCCAAGTATAGGGGAGTAGCTGCTTCCCTCAGTCACTGACTATGCTCTTGCTGATGTAGCCTGATATGCCTAATCTGCTATCATTCATGAATTTGCTAAGGGTGCTTTCTGTCCCATCATGCAGGTCATTGATAAAGATGTTAAAAACAGAACTGGTCCCACTATAAACCCCTTAAGAACACCACTCATAACCAGTCACCAGCTTCACTTTGAACTATTACCTTCTAAGCCAACACTGCAATCAGTTTTTCGCTTTCCTTGTAGCCCACCTATCCAGTCCGTACCTCTCCGGTCTGACTACCAGGAGACTGTGAGAGACTGTGTTCCAGTCCTCGGGGACCTCCTTTGATCACCAGGACCTTTCAAACATGGTAACTGGCCTCATTGTGACATTGGGGGCTCCATCAACACTGTCAAATACCTCCAGTCTTATCCCATGATCTTGCAAATGGCCAGGTTACCTGAGGATCCCCAACTTAGTCTCCCCTATGGTGAAGAGTGCCCCTGTCTCCTAGGCCTTGGCACTATGCACCAAGACCTGGGAAGCCTGAGATATGACTTAATAAAAACTTAGGAAAAGAAGGCATGAATCTCTCCACCTTTCTCATAGCATCTCACACTAGGTGACCTGTTTCATTCAGTGCTGAGCCCATGATAGTCCAGAGACAATTTCTAGGTCAGAAATTCCTTACTGAACATATTCAGAATCTGAGTGCCTATAGTCAAGAGTAAATCCATTCATACACACCCTGTCAATATGGGTGGAATATAATGTTTAAAGACCTTGTTTCTTCTTCCAGTAATGTCATGCATTAACTCTCTAAGTGTGGGAACATATTTCATTTTGTTGTAACAAAATCCAGTAAGTAAAAACACAGATATCCCACACATGGATTCTAATTGTTCATTGACTGAGTAAGATATTCAGTAACTAACAGTGATCAGAGCAATGTAGTAAATTTTCTTTTCAAGAAGTTTTTAGACTTACAGAACTAATGATATGTATAAATGCTATATGATATTTGTCATTTAGTATTTCTGTAAAATCTATGTTACTGCGACTACCCATTTGAATTCTCCTGTTATGCACCTGTGTTTGGAGATATCTGACATGCATACAGACCTAAATGTTGAACTGTGAAACCACAGGACTTTCAAAAGCAAGAGCCATATCAGACAGCCAGAAAAACAGGTGGTCCTTTTCTGTTTGACCACACTGCCTGGTATGGATGGGGCAACAAGAGGAATGTGAACATCTTTATTCCATAACATTCTGTGCATTGTGGTCATGACTGTATAAGAAGGCAAAATTATCTGCCCATCTGTCCACTTGAATGTTATCTAATATATTTGCAGTGCAAAAACCTTCAAAACCACAGATGGGATCTTTCATGCATTTCTACTTGATAAGGAATAAAACAAAGCACATAAATACTAAAGGCCCTCACATCGATTTGTATGAGTTGTTCAATTTCCTGGAACATTTGTCTGGAAATGAAACTTTATATTGACTTAGTCTTTAGTTTGGGAAGGGGAAGTGTCAGGAAAAAAAAAGTAACTAGAGGAAAAAAATACAAGTTGAAAAAGAAAACAAACAAAAAGGACAATATAGTTATACAGTTATATAGTTATGTTCCTTCCCTTCTCACATGTCATTTAAAAGCAGAAAATATTAACATTTTGTTTTCATACAACAAACACTACAAATAAAGTGCAATACTGAATTTTGAACAAACATGAGCCAGAAAAGGTGTCAAACAAATAATTTTTGCATCGTTCTTGTAACAAATCTTCATACATAGTCTTCATGAAGCTTGGTATAAACTACCATAATTCCACTGAAATCATGGAACTCCAGCTGAGAAATAGGATCCATGTGTTGCTGTAGTATTAGCAATATCTCATCTACAGGGGTGCTATCCTGATCTGAATGAAAGACTTGCAGGGAAAAGAAAACGCAAAGCAAATGTTTCAGAAGTCACTAGTTTCAGATAAAAATGAACATGTTTGTATTTCTTGCATAAATTAAAAAATAGAAGAAAACTTAAACTTGAACATGCAAAATGTTTCAGTACAGCATTTATTCCACATTTTATTACTTTAATCTTTCGAATGCAATGCTATAATGCTGAGTTCAGGGGGGGGGGAAGGGGAGGAGAGGATAAAACCTTTAAAATAAGTGGTAGAAAACTGCTTTTTTGTAGATGTGGAAATTCTCACCCAAGCTGCAACTGATCTAATCAACCGTGAGCTGTGAGCCGTATTAACCTTATGTCAAGTACAGGGCCTTGCATTAAGCTGGCTTTTCATGTTACAACCCAGGGCAGTGAGCCATTGCTGGCAAAAAGTCCTCCTGGATGAGAGAACACAGAGGCAGAAGATCTCTTTAACTTTCTCTGTTCTTGGGCATCTATGGTCTGAAAACAGGAGCCATTTCACACTATGTACAGCAGTCACGGCTAAGACTGGGACAGCTGGTTATTACTTCCACCTTCCTTTTCGGGGAAGCATGAAGCATTTTTGCACAGTGAGTGAGAGAGGATAGTTGTCTTGCACTGTTGCCTGTAAGTGAAAAAGGACAAGAAACCCCTCATACAGGGGTGACGTTTCCAGGAGGAGTGAAACTCTTCCCTAACCCAAGTCACAGTGCACAGAAATCAATAGGAGTCAGACCCAAGAAAGCATAACATGCTAATTCTCTTTTCACTTCCACTGTTGTAAACCAGGGAAAATAAAATCCTCCACTTGAAGCTGCCAATTGCATAAATAATGTTCAACCAGAACTAATCATAGGACGTGGCCTAGTGCGAAACTTTATGTGTTTTATTGTTTACTTTGTCTAAATATGTTCTTACATATGGCTGGCTAAGGTTCCTTCAAGAAGCGCTAGTTAAAACAAAGCATGCTGCTTCCCGAAACACAGAAATGTTGTACATACTGCAAAGCTAAGTATCCTGAGAAAATGGCCTTAAGAAATTCAGAATGTCTCCAGATTCTCCCAATCTCATTAAAAATTAAAGGCCTGAACTGCACCAGAATAGTTTTTATAATAATCAGTGTAAAAAAAATTTACAAGAGATTCTGGACTAGTTACACAAATGCTCATGAAGATAGCTGATTTACATCCTTTGAATGTGTTGCTTTTGGCATAAACACAAACCAGACATGTTTCTAGTTAACAGCACCATCTGTAACTGTCTGAAAAGGATCAGATAGTTAAAATACATTGTGGTTAAAGAGCTGAAGTTCTTATTAACCACCCTCAAATTCAGAAAGCTGCTCAAAACTTTTGCTGGATGGCTCACACTGCGAAAGTCCCTTTTTATTCCCATCTCATGGGGTCAATCAAAAGGTTAAGTGTGGCTAAGGAGGGAAAATACAATGGGAGACACGAGTAGTATAACAGAACCAGAATGATAAGTAGAAACATGCTTTTCTTTCACCATACAGATAGCTACTTTAGGTTTGACTCTGAATTAGATAAGGGAGCAAAGAATGCAAATTGTTCTGCCTTAATATATACATTTCTTTAAGATTAAATACATCACTGTGGTAATATGAACTGATCATATTCCATGTTTAAAATCATATTCCAATCCAGGAGACCTACAGGTTGGGAAGCTGTTGTCCATTATATTATTAACTAATTCTCTGTGACTGCAAGTGATTGTTTTAACATAAAGCAAATGTTAAGAACATTTTAACTGGATCACATTAAAGACATTTTTTCTCTAATACTCTATCAGAGATAGAATACTTCATTTCTTTTCTGCCTAGTCAACATACTACTCATTAGTCATTTATTCTTTCTATTGTCAACAGGAGTAAACGTTACCTAGTTTCCACTAACTTTCAAAAAAGGGAATATCGACAAAATAAAATAATTCTGGTGAAGATCAGGCTAGAAGCAAAAAATGAATAAGACTGTAGTCTTGTAAAAATGAGAGCGTGTGTATCTTTATAATGTGAGTAATCTCCATAAACTGAAACATTTACTCCTTAAGTTAAGCAGAGATGTTGTTGAAAGATGATCCGTCTCCTCTCACTTCTCTTGCCTGTCCTCCTCCTAATGCCAGGTGTGGCATTCACCTGATCCGTTCATTAAGCTGATACAGGTTACTAAACCAACTGAAAATTCACACAGCAAAAAAGTGTACAGATTTCTGGTAGGCTTAAGAGATATAAAAGGTCAGAGAAACATGAGAGGGAATGAAGGAACAGAGGACATCTTTCCCTGGAGGCAATAGGCTGTTTGACTGGCCCAGCTGTAACATGTAATGTCACCTTAGAAAACTACAGCACTTGCAGGATCAAAAAAAAAAAAAAAAGGATAACAGAGGGTGGTAACAGCATTACAGCATTAGCCTGTCTAATTAAGTTGATTTCTGAAAGCAGGAGTAATGAAACTCAGTTCACAACAGAAATACAGCTCCTGTGACCAGAGAAATAGGGAATATCATAAATAATGAATGACTACTCAAATGTCTCAGTCACCTCTGTATGTTTTTCTGATATGAATCCCAGACAGATTTTGCTATCACCCATCTGGGATCCTTACAGAGGAGGCCCAAACTGCTAGATTTGTAGTTTTTTGTCCCTTTTCCAAAGCTGTTCTGTTCTACTGGGTAAATGGGATTGTCTGCATGCTAACACTTTCATTTAAGATCCTGCAGCCAGTTTCTATATTTTACTTCTGATACACTCTCTCAGCCATCCTACAGGTATGTCTTCTGGGACCTGTACTGTCCTAAAATTGTAACAAACTTATATACCATTATCCATGCTCCACTTTTTGATGCTATGATGTAGGCAGATACCTTAAGAGGCTTTGGACATTTTTGTTCCTGCCAGGAAATGTTTTCATGGCATGTTTAGATGCCCTTTAGATAATTTTGTTGTGGGTGCAGGATGAAAATGTCCAGTCAACATTCTCTCACACTCTCCTAGGTGAGGTAGAGTTAGGGCCAGCGACCTGGAGCAAACTGGAGACAGTTGGAAGCAAACCTCACTTTCCCTGAATCCAGCATAGTTTAAAGTCCTTCTAGACATTGGATTATCTCACTATCTTAGTAAATTTAACCTCAAAATGTCAGTTAGATTTAGGATTGGGGCCTTGAACAATTAGTTCGGCTAAAAAGCTACTGTTCAAAGCAGGTTGTGGAGAGGGAGGTTTGCAGATATTGTAAGTAGACTAGACATCATTTGATTTCTATTCTATTACCTTTAACTTCTTAAAACTTGCAATGGATTTTCCAGTTTTAATTGTTGAAAACTGGTAATTTTATTTGTTTTACCTTAACATGGCCTGTCTTGTAGGTAATTTTAAAGTTGGGGGGTTTTGTATAAATGAAAAGGGTTTGTGGGCTGAAAACAAGGAGTGTATACGGTTAAAACTAAAGTACCAGATCACTAGTTTTTGATAACTGCTACCACAATACCTTTTGTCCAAAATGTCCAACAGAGAGCAGGGAAAGCCTTGGCTTAGTTTCCTGAGCACGTCTGAGACCTGCTCACTGAAGGAGAGTCATATCGGCATTTTCCAGTTGCCAGCATTAATTATTAAAATCTTTGGCTGTACACCAGACTAATCTGGAACATGCTTGAATCACAGCAGGATTGAAAATATCCACTTCTATTATGTTAAATGTAGCCAACAAGAAGAAAAAAGGTGAGAAATAATAGTGTCTGAAATATATGGACATTTGTGAAGATAGAGATGTAATGAAAATAATTTGAAATCTAACTGCAGCAACCTGTTGATACAATAATACACTATAAAGATAATCTACATATTTAGTTCATAAGATGCTCGATCTAACTACAAAAAATACCTTCACTACACTTATTTTAATACTTACATTTTATTCCTATCTAAATAAAAAAGTCAAAGTTGAAAAAAATGATAATTTGGAAGTTTTGATCAATCAAAATATTTAGCTTTAAGAAATAGCAAAAAGAAGACTAAAAGGGAACCTATCTTTTGATTTTTGTTGTAGAAAACCTCAGTATGATTGATATAACGATATTCCATAACCTACTCTTGAAAACAAATAGGCTGCTCTGCACTTTTTATTTACTAAATACAACTGACTAACCATTATTGTTATTATTGTGTCTGGTCTCCATATGTGTTGTGAAATGCATAACTTCTCTTTGAGAACATCTTTCTTTCATTTGTAAATACACGTATTTTAGGGACAGATACGATAGTGTTATGGCTTGACATAGTGTAATATGGACATAATATTTTAAATTCAGTTCATTTCCACAATAGAGATTGATGTATATATCTGAAAAAAAATGGATCATTTAACTTATTTTTGAAACATACTAGTTATACTATTATGAATTGAACTATTTGCACCAGCTAACATAGGTGCAAATAGTTCGATTTGTAATTGTAGTAGTAGCATAATAATTTATCTTGTTCTCTCCTATTATTTGGCACTAGCCTATTGGTTCTTACTCCACAGCATCCCTTAGCCATCAGTCTAGCAGTTGTGTCCTTGTTAGTGCTAGTGTCTTTCTTAAACCTTTCATCTCTAATGGTTCTTCATAACTTTTTCAGTCCCAGACTAGAAGGTATCTTATGCATCATTTAAGTTACTATTTTTGAATGGTGCAAATAGTAAACATTATTCACTATTAATATCCTAAAATCTGTTTCTTTTTTTTTTCACTTTTCCTGAGTTTCTTCTTTTTCCTTTTCACAAACTTAGAAAGCAGCACACAAACTTGTAGTCCTTAGTGAGGCAAAACTCACAGAAAAGATAATGGCCATTACAGACAACTAAGACTTTCAAGATTGGGCCCACAATAGGCACCATTCAGTGTATTATACCACCACCGCCACAACATCTGGCATCAATCCCTGTTAGAGAAAATATATCAAACACTTCCTTTCTTCACTCTTTGTTCAATGCCTGTGACTAACATGCAGAAGATCACTAAAACATTGATACTTTGGTTTCGAGTAGCAATATCATCGTGCTGCTGAACTTGAGCATCTTAGAGGAGATTATAGGAACTGTAGTAATGGTTGCTCTTTCAGCAAATTATATTGCAGACACGCAGATACTCTGAGACTGAATTTAGAAGGAATAGTCTTTGAAACTCTATAAAATAACTCTGTAAAATGAGATAACTCTATCAAATGAGATAAGGGTAACCTAATGCATTATGTTAAAAGAGATTAAATGAAAAGATTTAGATTTAAGTGTAACCTTGTTTGTTTTTTAGAACTTTGTCTATCAGCACTTTAATTGTTTGTGTTGCTCTCTTCTGGAGTACCTCATACCAGCTGCATAAAGGAAATGCAGAATTCTCCACTTGTTTGAACCTTACCTATGTGCTGTATTCTTTGTTACTACATACATCTCTCTTTATCTCTTTGCCTGAGTATGTATCAGCTAATATTTTCCTAAATGCGTTCTTTAAACTGATGGCAACTTTTTATTAGCTGCTTATATATCGCTTTTCCATGAGAACACGTCTCTTCTTCCAAATGGTTATTCAAAGGCACTCTAATTCAGCAACATCTAGAACTGAAATAACTGTAAGGTTTAGGTGCACACTGAAGTTCAATGTTCTTTCAGATAACCATGAGAGACGCAGACCTAGCACTATCTACCTGATCAGAACACTGTCCTAAAATGTGATACTCTATCATCTGTTTGTCCTAAAGTTATGGAAGCACAACAGAATTTAAACTATCCTCACTAGCAATTGCAGGAGGGGCTTCTTAATTAAGAAATGACACAACAGATGGATTAAGCAAATACATGAAGAGGAAGGATTTTGCAAGTAAGAGATAATATTATCAGCAGGGTTTTTTTTGCAAAGGTGTTATATGTACACTTTGCAGCAGCAAGTTATAGTTCTGCTGGAAGTGGGAGGGAAGGTGTTGATAATGAAGTAAATAAATAATTTAATAAAGTAGGATGTCCTTGTCCTCGGACAATGATACTACAATGGAAAAAGGAATTAAGGACATGGAGGTACTCTGCTTATAACCTTGATGCTTTGTTCTTGAAGTTAAAAAAAATAAACACACAAAAATGTGTTGCATCTCTGAGCTTTTATTCAAGAATTTATATTAAATTGCACATTCTTCCAGCACTGACAGGACATTGAAGTCATAAGGTTTCCTTATGAGGATTTTTTTTGAAGCAAGTGTTACAGAAAATAAAATTTGTGCTCATTTCCTTCCTCCTGAGACATCATATTAATAGATCACCAAATGTATCTCAGAAAGCACTGAATTCCATTTAGTACTATTAGTTGTAGATATATACTGATATTTATTTTGCCAGGTCAGTTATTACTTTTCTAAAGAAAAAGATAATAGAGAGATACAATATTGCAAATGTATTCAGTTCACTTCACTGCTAGAGAAACACAGTGCTCGTGTGACACATATCCTAAGGTGTAACACTATAACCCTGAGAGGATTAGTGGTTTTATAGCAGCTACTGGCAAAATTTCCACTGATGTTCACAGTAATATTATAGAGCTATGAGTCTGGACATGTTTCACCAAAATCAAGCACATTTTCTCTGATTCATACTGGTTCCTAGTAATTTATCCCTAATGCCAAAATTTAGCTTGCTTCTATGTATATTAAAAAAAAAACAAAGAAATGTTGCTACTCACAATCACAGAAACAATACTGAAATATATGTTGGTAGAAACATGAAGAATTACCTATGGATTTTTAATTTGCATAAGCGTAATAGAGTATCACCTATACTTTATTATTGAATGAGCCAAAGCAATTGAGTTACCGTGGCTTAATGAATTATCACGCATCAGCTAAGCTCTAATAGCTGACTGCCTGTGCTCAATTACACCACTTCAGTTCTGAAGTAATACACTTTATCTTAAAACATCATTAAGTTCAGTCAGTGGGCAATAGTTCACTAGGATGTGTTAAGGTAATCACCTTTCAACATGTGACCAGTTAGTTGCAACTGGCACAAGAAATCATTCTCTAGTCTTATTTTTCATAAGAGAGGTGTGAGAAACTCTGTGCTTCTATCTATCCAGTGAATCTATAGACACAGATTTGCAGTTGATTATATTTACAGAAGAGCGGGGCAGAAATTTGCTGAGAAAAATTTTGCATACATGTACAAATTAGGATCCAGTTCTGTACTTTTTGTTCAAGTAAACATATCTTTAAACTTAACAGAAGGAGTGAGCAGCATAGAGCTGGCCCTATTAAATCAAGGTATTGACTATATTTCTTCCCAACAGCAACAATAAATGACAGATTTCTATAGGCAAGTACCTTAGTCTCACTATCAAGAAATAGGTCCATTACTTTCTATGTTCTTTAAGAGGTATTTCCTTTACAAAGCAGGGAAGAAGGTGGTTGGGGAAGACAGAGAGGTTGGAAATGACAGAAAAATGACAATCCTATGACATGTATACCAGTTATCCCCTCATTTCACAAAGGGAGAAAATCTTTCTGCTGAGCAATGATTTATTAAGAGTAGGCTTCCCAAACACACAGTGACATTTTACTTCAAATATAATTTATGAACACTAGCACTTTTATGAATGCTTCCTGAGTTTCATAATTGCTAAGTTATAATAACAACTGCATAATGTCCCCCTTTTGTTTATTTCAGCAGGCTAATACAGACAATTTCAAGTTAAATACTTTCAATTTAGAATTGAAAGTCTTCAAAAAGGGCAAGAAGGAGGACCCTGGCAACTACAGGCCAGTCAGCCTCACCTCCATCCCTGGAAAGGTGATGGAGCAGCTCATCCTGGAAGCCATCTCCACGCATGTGGAGGAAAAGAAGGTGATCAGGAGTAGTCAGCATGGCTTCACCAAGGGGAAATCATGCCTAACCAATCTGACATCCTTCTATGATGGAATGACTGGCTGGGTAGATGAGGGGAGAGCAGTGGATGTTGTCTACCTAGACTTCAGCAAGGCTTTTGACACTGTCTCCCATAGCATCCTCATAGACAAGCTCAGGAAGTGCGGGCTGGATGAGTGGACAGTGAGGTGGATTGAGATCTGGCTGAATGGCAGAGCTCAGAGAGTTGTGATCAGCAGTGCAGTCTAGTTGGAGGCCTGTAGCTAGCGGTGTCCCCCAGGGGTCAGTCCTGGGTCCAGTCTTGTTCAACTTCTTCATCAATGACCTGGATGAAGGGACAGAGTGCACCCTCAGCAAGTTTGCTGACGATACAAAACTGGGAGGAGTGGCTGATACACCAGAGGGCTGTGCTGCCATTCAGAGGGACCTGGACAGGCTGGAGAGGTGGGCGGAGAGGAACCTCATGAAGTTCAACAAAGGCAAGTGCAGGGTCCTGCACCTGGGGAGGAATAACCCCAGTCACCAGTACAGGTTGGGGGTTGACCTGCTGCAAAGCAGCTCTGCGGAGAAGGACCTGGGAGTGCTGGTGGACACCAAGTTAAGCATGAGGCAGCAATGTGCCCTTGTGGCCAAGAAGGCCAATGGTATCCTGGGGTGCATCAGGAAGAGTGTTGCCAGCAGGTCGAGGGAGGTGATTCTCCCCCTCTACTCAGCCCTGCTGAGGCCACATCTGGAGTACTGCGTCCAGTTCTGGGCTCCCCAGTACAAGAGGGATGTGGCACTACTGGAGCAAGTCCAGCGAAGGGCCACAAAGATGATTAGGGGACAGGAGCATCTCTCTTATGAGGAAAGGCTGAGAGAGCTGGGCCTGTTTAGCTTGGAGAAGAGAAGGCTGAGAAGAGATCTTATCAACGTGTACAAGTATCTGAAGGGAGGGTGTCGAGAGGATGGGACCAGACTCTTTTCAGTGGTGCCGAGCGACAGGACGCGAGGCAACGGGCACAAACTGAAACACAAGAAGTTCCATCTTAACATGAGGAAAAACTTTTTCACTGTGAGGGTGACAGAGCACTGGAACAGGTTGCCCCGAGAGGTGGTGGAGTCTCCTTCTCCGGAGATATTCAAAACGCGCCTGGATGCAATCCTGTGCAATGTGCTCTAGGTGACCCTGCTTGAGCAGGGGGGTTGGACTAGATGATCTCCAGAGGTCCCTTCCAACCTCAGTGATTCTGTGATTCTGTGATTCTGTGATTAGAAACACATATTAACTTACATCATAAATAAATTTTTAGTCTGGTAAAGTGTTTTAAGACTATATTTGCTGGAGATGTCCAGTGTCAAAAGAAACATTTTCTGGAGTGTATTAAAAGAATACATTAAAACACGACACAGATAAGGCATAGCTATTCAATCCCTTGTTTGTCTCAACAAAGGGACACCTTCCACCTACAAGGTCTCTGAGGCCCCTGTGCTGGGCAGGGTTCAAGAAGGAGACCTACCAGCAGTGGATGAGGAGCAAGTCAGGGATCACTTGAGAGAACTTGACCCCTGTAATTCCATGGGATGGACAGGCTGCATTCAAGGGTGCTGAGAGAACTGGTCAATGTCGTTGCAAGGCCACTCTTCATAATTTTTGAAAAGTTATGTAGATCAGGAGAAATCTCCAGTGACTGGAGGAAAGTAAATGTTGCACCCATCTTTAAAAAAGCCTGGACGGACAATCTGAGGAACTACAGGCAGATCATTCTCACTTCAGTCCCTGGGAAAATCATGGAGCAAATCCTCTTGGAAGTCATTTCTAGGCATATGAAGGAGAAAAAGGTGACTGCAAATAAACAGCAGGGGCTTACCAAGAGTAAATCATGCCTGACAAACCCAATTGCCTGGATCTGTGAATAAGGGGAGAGTGGATGACATTTACTTTGGCTTTAGCAAGGCTTTTGACACTCTCTCTCTCTCTTGGATTCATGTATCAAAGCTGGGTTGGTATGGTCTGGTTGGTTTGTCTGTCCGACAAACAAACGGAAAAAAGAAAAACTGGTCGAACTATTAGGCTGAGAGGGCAGTGGCTAATGGGCCATACGCTTCCTAGAGGCTGATAACAAGTGGAGTGCTGCAGAGGTCTACCCTGGGACCTGTCCCATTTGACATCTTTACAAAAGACCTGGAGGAAATGGCAGAGTGTGCTCTCACCCAGTTTGAAGGTGACACCAAACTGGGAGGTGGACCACTCAATATGCTAAAGGACAGGGCTGCCATCCAGCAGGACCTAAACAAGAAGTATGGATCAACAGGAGCATTATGAAATTCAACAGGAACAAATGCAAAGTCCTGCACGTGGCAAGGAAGAACCCCTGGCATCTATACAGGCTGGGCACTGGCTGGGGAGCAGCTCTGCTCAAGAGGCCCTGGGGGTTTTGGCAGACTGAACTTAAGCCTGCAGTGTGCCCTGGCAATGAAAAGAGCCAAGAGCATCCTGGGCTGTATTAACAGGAGCAAAGCCAGTAGATCAAGGGAAGTGATTATTCTCCTTTATTTGGCACTCATCAGATTGCATCTAGAATACCATGTCCAGTTTTAGGCCCCCAAAACAGGAAAGAAATAGATCATCTACAGAAAATTCAGTGGAGGGTCACCAAACTGTTTGGGGCCTGGAGCCACTGGCCAGATCTCTTTGAGGAGACACTGAGGGAACTGGGCTTGTTCAGCCTGGAGAAGAGACAGCTGACAGCAAACTGTCAGTACCTACAGGGAGGCCATCAAGATGGAGCCAGCATCTTTGTAGAGGTGTCTGGTGGGAGGAAGAGAGACAACAGGCATAAGTTGAAACAAGAAAGGTTCAGAGCAGATAAACAACTTTTTCATGATGAGGACAATCAAGCATTGTCACAGCTTGCCCAGAAGGTCTGTGCAGTCTCCAGTCCCGCGTAACTTGGTCTGACCTTACGACTGACTCTGTTTAGAGCAATAGGTAGGACTAGAGACCTTCTGAGCTCTCTTCAGCCTGAATTATGAATTTCCATAGAAAGCATGACAGAAAAATGCTGTTAACTAATGCTCAGTTTACTGTAGAAATGAAAAACTCACCTTCACTTATAATGCTACATACATACATAGCCCTGAACAACCTTCCTTAGGACTGCTACCCACTCCCTCCGCCCATGTGCCTGGTGGCACCATATAAGCACAGGCCTGGACCTTCAGTTCCTGTCTGAACTATGTTGTAGGGGAAATTTACAGATTCCTTCATATTCCCTGTGACATGAATTCTGTGGGATATGGAACAGCAGTAGCCAAATATCATTTCAAACCCTCTGCAGTGGTATTTGCCTGCTTCAGTGGATATGATGATCTTGCACTTCAAATTCATATATGCTTCATAAGTATTGTAGAACAGAGATAAGATTTAGCTTGATTCAAATAGCTTACATGTGATATGGATAGGTACCTTTGCTTTTCTCATAATTATCTGTGCTACCATTGGCAATCAGTTATAAAAAGAAAATGACAAAATTAATGAGATCACTCTGCATGTTAAAAAATCATCTGTCAAATGTGCATTACACTTTTCTAATGACCTAATATAAAATTCAGTGTTTGAACTGTACTATCTCATTCTTGATATATCATATTTAACTGCAAACTCCAGGCTGATGGTGAATGAAGGTTGAACATATTATATACTGATTATAGATCTGTTCATATGATAGTTAGAAGATAACTGCAGGACAATAACTGATACAAATAACTCCAGCTTCTCCGACAGTAAAGAAGGCAAAGTCAGTATACAGAGCTCCCATGGTGCCCAAATAGTGAAGAGTGAATGAGAAAGAATCACAGGATAAAGCCCCACATAAACTTTTTTGCACTGTGTGCCTGTGACAGTATGGTCCTGGTCTATGCCTGCCATATTTGGACACCACAGAAAGTAATAATTTGAGAGTGACTTCAACTACATTGTCTTCCAAAAAATTACTCTTTCAAAGAGAATTCATTTTAAGATTCCACCTAGGGTCCAATAGTGTAGGTGAGGATAATAAAATTCATTCACCATTAACATGGATTTTGTAAAAGCCTCTCGAGTTTTGGTGTCTAGCTGTTCATGGGGCCACTAACATAAATGATGAACATCAAGCATTTTCAGGAAAACTTGGGTCTTTTATTAACTAGTGTAAGAAGGGAATTACTGAGAGTTCTGAAAATCAGCCTGAAAGATATGTGGAGAGAAACCAAGGAGGAAGTTTGTACTTGTTAGCTTAATCTATCTGTACTGTCACTTTGCCCTGTTCTATAATGAAGGGCAAAACCTAGGGAGAAAAAATAGTAAGAGTAATTTTTATAACTATATTTCAATCTATGTCACTTTAAATCATCTGAAATGCTTTTAAACCTGAGAACACAGTGTCCTCACTCTCATGTTGATCCAGAGATTATCTTCCTCCCACACGCAGAAAAACAAAAGCATCCACCAAATTACTGTAGGCTTCAGAGCTGTGGTGAAATGACGTTTCATTCTCTTAAACAGTGACATTATTATACAGAAGGTACTCAGATAAGAACCTACTAAATGTCTGCAGTAAAGGGGTGGAGATAGTTTTTGGGCCCTTTTGGAAGGAGAGCAAGAGGACTAGAAAGGCGTTTCTGTGAACAGAAAAGAAGATTCATGTACAGTCACTCTGGACTCTCCCTTGGTACTTCTATTAAGAGCATGCCGGTTGGACAAGCCTGAAAAAAATAAATTGTTATTCTCCATAATGTCATATCAGTTGGTGGGAGGAAATTAAAAAGCTATACAGAACATATTTCACCATTGTATTATGTGCATTTAAAAATAACCATATAAAATTATTGCTATTGTAGTTCTCATTTGAGAATAAAGGCTGCCAAATTTAATGTGCATGATGTACAGAACAGTGACTTCTAGCTGACAAAAGCTAAGTAAATTTCCTACTGTGCTTAAAGCCAGCACTCTCTTTTAGCTGGCTTTGTAATGTTTCTGCCTGGGGAGAATTAGGCTCCTATTCAAGGACGGGCAGGGCAGCACATACAGACACACTCTCTGACCACAAGTGCAGAGACCGTTTCAGTCTGGTCAACAGGCAACATTATCCTTTGACTCCTATTGTACCATTTCCAAGTTAGCATCACAGATGCTTTCTTCTTTGAAAATCAATGATTATAAGCGGCTCTTCCCAATTGCTACAACTCAGGAAACCAGTTTTCCCCCCCCCCCTTCCTTTTTCTAGTTTGCACACTTCTTTACACAGAGGTCATATTGTACCTTATAGATGAAGGGCTGGCTCCTGGCCCTTAAGCAGCCACACATTTATTGATTTTTGGCTCCATATTTCTTTGTCTCAAGAGAAGAAAGTTTTAAATTTGCTAAAGATAAAAAATATATATATATAAAATTATCTGTTTTCATTATTACAGCTTATGGTGCCTAAATTTTCAACCCCCCCCCCACACACACTTCCTTTATCTTACCCTATGTTACTAAACAGTCACTGCTTAAATAAACTGCACAGCAGAGAGGGAAGAAGCATTCTCATTTACCAGGTATTACAGTGGTAGTTTCCTTATACTCCTTCAAAATGTTGAAGCTTAAAAGGATATTTTCAGCCAAACTGGCTATTTTGCTTGAAGCAGATAAAGTTCTTGTATGTCCTTTTCTGCCAGCAGAACTGAAGAACTGGGGACCCTCCAGGAGAAAACAGTAACCAAGCAGCTAGAAAAGCTGGGTCTTATCCACTCCAGCTGGAACCAGAAGAACCAAAGCCTAAAATAAGTCAAATAGGAAATACACTGCTGTGAACATGAGGTAAAAGTGCTATGTAACATTTTAACTGCACTGCCATTTTCTTATGTGGATGAGGCTTAGCCAGTGACCTGACAAAGACTGTTGACCTGAATTCCCAGAAGAGCAATATTATTATCACATATATATTTATTGGCATTGAATAAAAGTAAATGGCACTGGCATCCAGAAACCAACTGCAATTGAAAAAAAAAAAGCATTCGCTATTAATAACAGGCAAAAAAAAAGCTAAACCATACAGAGTAATCATATTGTCTAAACTAGGAGTAATAAGATGTAGATAATGCTAGGAACTTTTTAAACATGCTTATGTGGGAAAGAATCACAGAATCACAGAATCACAGAATGGTTGAGGTTGGAAGGGACCTCTGGAGATCGTCTAAGTCCAACACCGCTGATCAAGCAGGGTCACCTAGAGCACATTGCACAGGATCGCGTCCAGGTGGGTTTTGAATATCTCCAGAGAAGGAGACTCCACAACCTCTCTGGGCAACCTGTGCCAGTGCTCTGTCACCCTCACAGTGAAGAAGTTTTTCTTCATATTTAGATGGAACTTCTTGTGTTTCAGTTTGTGCCCGTTGCCTCGCGTCCTGTCGCTCGGCACCACTCAAAAGAGTCTGGCTCCATCCTCTCGACACCCTCCCTTCAGATACTTGTACACATTAATAAGATCCCCCCTCAGCCTTCTCTTCTCCAAGCTAAACAGGCCCAGCTCTCTCAGCCTTTCCTCATGAGAGAGATGCTCCAGTCCCCTAATCGTCTTTGTAGCCCTTCACTGGACTTGCTCCAGTAGTGCCACATCCCTCTTGTACTGGGGAGCCCAGAACTGGACGCAGTACTCCAGATGTGGCCTCAGCAGGGCTGAGTAGAGGGGGAGAATCACCTCCCTCGACCTGCTGGCAACACTCTTCCTGATGCACCCCAGGATACCRTTGGCCTTCTTGGCCAAAGAAGAGAAAAAAAAGTATTTTGTACTATTTCCTTGGCACAGTCAGCATATTGGTTAGTTTTAGAATATCTTGTCTGCATAGCTGTTGTAATGGTTAGGGCTCACCCAAGCCGGTAGTCCGATGGAGGCGAGACTGCTGCAGCTCCAAGCTCCCAGGCAGCCAGCAGCAACGCTGCGCATGGATTCCTGACACGCCCCCGCACACGCATGCAATGCATTTACGCTGTATATGCACAGCTGGTCACACACATCAGCGCAGACAGGAACACTCAGCCCTCACGCAAACTCAAACAGCACCAGCAGCCTCACGTTGCTCCCCTCTGGCTGATCAGGAATGATGGTCTGCTAGTGGGAAATATACACATATACACATAATGTGCATCCCTCCAGGAGCTTGCCTTAGGTACTCCGTCGACCCCTCGCGGCTCTGATGGGGTTATCGGGGCTTCTCTAACTGCTGCTGGGCCGCGGGGCTCCTGTGTTTGGGGGGGGGGGGTGAGCTTTAATCACATAGGCTAACAAATATGCCCTTTGCTTTTATACCTTGCAATATATAGACAGCAAGCATCTAGTGAGAATAAACGTGTCTGTTGCTTCTCACAGTTTATCTCTGCAGAACTTTAAGAATAGCCAGTACCAATAATTTGTAACCTCAGGACAGCAGGTTATTTCAATACAACATTTATTAGTTTGTAATTAACTCTCTATTAACACACATTATAAAAATAGCATTAGAGGCATACTATTTCTCTCTAATTAAAACAAATAAATATAAACCCCTGGTTTATCCCTACTCTGAATCAGAAGTTGTTATTCCTGTTTTCTTACAGGATAATTGTTAGGTAAATCTGTTGGGAAAAAGAGTATCTCTTCCCCCTCTTCTCAGAAGATGGTTTGTAGTCGTGGTGCTCCTGAACAAAGAGCCAAACAGCAAGCTCCACACATTCCGTGAGGCTGAAATCTTTTCAAGGCTTTCCAGCCCTTCGAGACATTCTGCTCATCTGCGCTTTCCTAGAAATGGAATCGCACAAATACACTTCCTCTGAAAGTTAAGACATCCATAAACTTGCACAGCTCAGCTCCCCAGTGTTTTTGCTTATGGTAATAAAAAAAAAAAAAGGAGAAATGGTGGAAGCTATTAAACCCCCCATGGTTAGTGGCTGCATACCAGAAGTTCTTTGTTGCAATAGTGGTTTTCAGCTTGTTGTCACTTAAGCCTTGGTGGCATGGGGACTGTAGGGCCGTGAAAGGCGAGTAAGAGAAACAGGACCATTTATGCTATATGCAGATTATGGAAAATCTGTACCTTCCACCCCTCTTCTGAGCATAGCTGCACTTTTTGTGTGAGGAGTGAGGAACAATGTGGTCATATTAGGCATACAGGCCTGGAGCTGAAACGTGCAATAGTCTATTCAGTGAGAACTCATGTTTTTATTACCTGGAAGGGAATAATTTGAAAGTCACTGCGTTACATTCTCCTGTGGTAGGAGCAGATTGTCTGAAGTGTAAGGCCTGTTTACCGCATGGAAGCAGTGAACTCCTATGGAATTTATTCTCAGATATGCTCCAATCTTTTCCATGCATCACAGCTGCCTTCTACCTTCTATTGCACATTTAAAGCAAACTTTCCAAACATCTTTGAAGAAGTTCCTGAAGATAATTTTTTGCTAATATTATACTTAAATTATTCAGTTGTGTTTCATAGATACCAGTGCATGTGCTATGCCTCTGCTAAACAGCCCTATTGAATCTAGATTATACTGACACCAGATCACCGTTGCCTAATGCTGAACAGAATGACGTAGAGGAAATGATATTTAAAGCTTTTCTATGAGGTGTTACTAGCTTGTATTAAACTGCTTTTCTCCTGCATCCACATGCCAGAGAAGGATGAGACAGTCTAAGAAGTATTTTCTATGTCCCTCACCAATCTATACTATTTGGAGGCTTTCAGTTCAATTACATTTGTCTACCACTGGATTTGACCTAATAACATAACAAATTTGTTACTACTGCATGATTTGCCAGTGATAGTTAACATTTGAAGGGTGATTAAGCTTTAACTAGAAAAATTAAGATGCTACTATGTTTTCAGCATTTAAATGAAGTCCTCTATTTTGTAAAAAAAACATTCTTGTCATATTTTCATTAACATGACATTTGCCTCCTTGAGAAAATAAAAAGGTATACAACACGGACTATGACACTGCAATTGAAATTTTTGGCAGTTGGGCTTAATTCAGTTCTCAGTTCCAAACTTGGATTTATTTCATAAATGCCAAACTCACATCAGTATGAATATGGCCCATCAAATCCCCTGGGAACTGAACCATACTCTAGTTTGTGTTCTTGGTTATCTATATAACTAATTAGGATCTTTTCCCCATAGATATGTTATTATCAATCTGTATTATATACAGCCACGTCAGCTAGTGTTACTACACAATTTTCTGACCACTAAGAACATATACTGATACCGTTTCCTGGAAGGTTTGAAAATACTAAACTGGAAATAAAGAAAGGTTGTTCCTTCTGGAGCTGTTATTTTTTAATTGTTTTATGGATATATATCACTGAAGTTAAGGAAAGCATAACGACCTTGTTCTCTAAACCCCAGACCTCGCAGCAACCATCACGCAGTCCTCTCACAGATGGTTAGAAGAGTTTTTTCCCCATGTCCTTTTCAGAGCCTACTACAAGGCATAATTAAAATTAACAGAGAAATGAAGGACATCATGAGCAAAAGGATCAGAGACTACAGTTTCTATTTTAACAATGAGAGAAGAGTAATAAAATTTTCCTCAGAAAAATATGTAGTGTTTTGCTTTTCTTTTGTACCTCTGTTAAGTGAAGCCACTTAGGTGAATATTAGACTGGTTTCCTATGCAGATCAGTGAGATGACAGAGAGAGTATTTACCAAATATGCTGTTCAGGCATATTTAGTTGAGAAGACTTGGACTGATAAACCCAAGGAGTGCTTCACTCAGGGCAACAAACACATGGGAAATTCCAAGGGACCACCAAGTTTTACCTTTATAATATTTCTTTAAACATGTTTCTTAGAAGAATTTCCTAGGATAACTCCAAAGAACAATTTCTCATCTTTTAAAATACAGAATACAGTGGGAAATTAAGTATTTGATCTTACAATTGTACCACAATCCCTGCAGTTAGAGTTTGAAAGTTGCACGCAAACTTCTAAATACAGATTTTGGCCAACTGAAGATGTTGATTTCTGTGAAAGTAAGCCTCCCAGACCACAGTTTGGAAAGTAACTGACTTTATTTTATTTTGAGTCACAATTAGATAGCTTTAACATTTTTCCCAAGTAAATCTCTTTCAAGAGCTATTTGAAAAGCTACTTAGTGAAATAAGTACATTTTCTTCCAATGGAAAACAGATGTGCAAATTTTAAATTACCAGTAGGAAGTTAGTACTTAATTTCTCTGAAATATGTAATTATATTGTGTTTGGACACACCGTAAAATACCATCTAGTAAAAAATATAAAAAGATACAGAGTGATTTCCAATGAGAAAGCTAAAGCCATTATTAGTTTAATTCAGCAGATGTTCTGACTCAACTGTACATTTGAAATCGCTGCTAAGTGCTAGCATATAATCCCCCATGGTGTGGATATCAAACATAAATATATGCTGTGACAGGTTACCCACCTTTACTTGCTCTGGGGTCTTTTTATGATTGCATATCTAGTCTTATTTGTAATAGAGCAACGTTTCATAAGCCAGGGTGGTATAATCAAAGTCATATCACCTTTTTGCTCTCAAAACCAAAAAAAATCTTCAAAAATATAGGAAAACTCTGTGTAACAAACTATTATAGTGCTGAAAACAGAAATAAAGCAATTTTCACTTCAGTGATTCAAGGAGAGAAACTCATCTACAGGCATACCTCATTTTATTGTGCTTTGCTTTATTGCACTTCGCAGATACTGCATTTTTTACAAATGAAGGTTTGTGGCAACCCTGCGTTGAGCAAGTCTGTCAGCGCGATTTTTCCAACAGCATCTGCTCACTTCATGTCTCTGTGACACATTTTTGTAATTCTTGCAATATTTCAAACATTTTCATTATAATTATATCTGTTATGGTGATCTGTGATCAGTGATCTTTGATGTTACTATTGTATGGGGCGCCACGAACCACTCCCATGTAAGACGGCAAACTTAATTAATAGATGTTGTGTGTGTTCTGACTGCTCCACCGACCGGCCGTTCCCCCATCTCTCTCCCTCTCCTCGAGCCTCCCTGTTCCCTGAGACACAAAAATGTTGAAATTAGGGCAATCCATAACCCTACAATGGCCTCTAAATGTTCAAGTGAAAGGGAGAGTCRCACGTCWCYCACTTTAAATCAAAAGCTAGAAATGATGAAGCTTAGTGAGGAAGGCATGTCGAAGCCGAGACAGGCCGAAAGCTGGGCCTCTTGCGCCAAACAGTGAGCCAAGTTGTGAATGCAAAGGAAAAGGTCTTGAAGGAAATTCAAAGTGCTACTCCAGCGAACACACGAATGATAAGAAAGTGAAACGGCCTTATTGCTGATATGGAGAAAGTTTCAGTGGTCTGGGTAGAAGATCAAACCAGCCACAACATTCCCTTAAGCCAAAGCCTCATCCAGAGCAAGGCCCTAACTCTCTTCAGTTCTATGAAGGCTGAGAGGTGAGGAAGCTGCAGAAGAGAAGTTTGAAGCTAGCAGAGGTTGGTTCACAAGGTTTAAGGAAAGAAGCTGTCTCTATAACATAAAAGTGCAAAGCGAAGCAGGAAGTGCTGAGGTAGAAACTGTAGAAATGACAACAAAGGATTTAGAATATGACATAAACTTAGTTGATAAAGCCCCTGCAGGGTTTGAGAGGATTGACTCCAATTTGGAAAGAAGTTCTGTTGTGGGTAAAATGCTATCAAACAGCATCGCGTGCTACAGAGAAATCCTTTGTGAAAGGAAGAGTCAATTGATGCGGCAAACTTCATTGCTGTCTTATTTTAAGAAACTGCCACAGCCACCCCAGCCTTCAGCAACCACCACCCTGATCAGTCAGCAGCCATCAACATCAAGGCAAGACCCTCCACTAGCAAAAAGATTATGACTCCTGAAGGCTCAGATGATGGTTAGCATTCTTTAGCAATAAAATATTTTTAATTAAGGCATGTACATTGTTTTTTTAGACATAATGCTATTGCACACTTAATAGACTACAGTATAGTGTAAACATAACTTTTATATGCACTGGGAAAACAAGAAATTCGTGTGACTCGCTCTATTGCAATATTCACTTTATTGCGGTGGTCTGGAACTGAACCCGCAATATCTCCAAGGTACGCCTGTATTATGGTTTCTTCACTAACCTTGGCTTAATCATGCCATGATCTCCTCCTAATCTGTTCAACCTTCTCCAATTTCTTTTCTCCAGCCTGAAGATCATTCTGCCGATGTAGCTTGGAAGGTGTACTTTCTCTTTGGCTGGACACCCTCACCCCACTGTTACATATAATGAACCCCTACAGTGGAAGAGGGCTCAGAGGAGATGAACAAGGGCAAGATGCCCATGAAGCTCAGGGAAGCATGTAGGGAGTGACTGACCACAGCTGCTGCAAAGAAAGCTGAACTTAACACAGATGGGACCATCGGGTGGCCTCAGCTGGTATGTCAGCTGAGTGAATCAACCAGCTGTGTAAATGTTTAGCCATGAGTTAATCAAAACTATGCAAATATATGTCTTCCTGAGTTAGCCAGACCAGCATGGAGGGTGTATCTGGGGCTCTGTCCAACATACATAATAAAAACTGAACAATGAACAGAAAGACTTTTGAAGAGAGCTGGTTTTAACCCGCTGGTCTTGAGCTGGTTTCAACCCATGTATTTCTTCACAGCAAGTGGGGACACCCAGTGTTGTGACAGTGAGCACATTTTACAGACTGGTAAGGAAAAATCGCACCTGTATTATGATTCAACTATATATTGCAGTTGCTATACTCTGCTGTTATTTGTACTTGTAATTTAAGCACATTACTGTGCTAAATCAAAATCCTGCATAATGTCAAATAACCTTAAATTTAGTAATTAAACATTAAACCCTTCATGTGTAGACTATCTGGACCTGATCAGAAAATATTGCACTCTGACATCTACCCTGTGCTCTCATTATCTTGTCTGAAACAGAAGCTAAGGTAAATAAGAGCACCCAAATAGTCCAGCCTACATGTAACAAGATCATACACCTAGTACTCTTGCCACAGGATGAGGGCCAGAAKAAGCAGCATTTTGAGGTTACAGAGTGAAAACAGTGCAGCCTCACAGGCACTACTAAAGTTTGCATACAGGTTTAGCCTCACTGAAAGGTATTTTTTTTTCCTTTCCTAAAGAAGTTTTTCATTCTTCCTTGCCACCAAAAAAGTTTCAGCATATGGCTATATAATTATGATCTATAGTTTGATACAGAACATCCATACAGGATCCAAGTATCCAATCCACCTATTGCACGCTGGATTGCTTCCAAGGATGTACACTGTAACAAGGATGATCAATACTTTTTGAAATGAGTGAGAGTCTCACCATTTATCTCAAAAGATTTTAAATCAGGAGCTATAGGAGAGCTGAGAAGGAATGGAACAAAAGCATAGATTCTCAGAGGTGTCTTAACTCTCGCAATGCTTTCATGAAACCGATTAGTTTTTACAGCTCTTGAATGGTATTTCTGAAATTATCTCTTCAAATAAAAAGGACTAAACCCAGAATTTTTACAGATTTAAAATCTATGCAGAACACCTGCAATCATTTTAGCAGATAACTACCTTATCTTAAGAGATAAGAAAGAAGAATAATATTGACTAATTTCTGCATCAGTTTGTTCCATATATATTTTAAAAGATATTCTATGTTGAGCAAAAAATAAAAGTGATGGAGAATCTACAATTTACCTAAATATTTTAGTTCACTGTAAATTATTCTCACTTAAAAACTTGAATCTTCTAGTCTGAGTAAGTCTTACTTAAGTTTTTCATTATTGGATTTATTATGTCCTCTTCTGAGTGACTCAAGAAATATTTACTCTCCAAAAAGATTATTCTGAAGGCACTTATAAATCATAATCCTAACTTTTTCAAGAAACTAAACTTATTGCATTGTCTTACTCTTTTACAAGTAATTGAATTTTCCTAAACCTTAGAGTTTTTTCTGTTCTCCTTTACAGATTTCAAAACCTTTGTTGAAGGTCCAGATATCAGAACTGGATACATTATTCCAGCAGTAGTCAAACTAATTGTGTGTGAAGAAAATCTCCTCTCTGTTTCTTTTTAATTGTCCTGTGCTAAAAATTTAAACATTATACTAATTCTCAGAGCTATGTCATTAAAAGGGTGCTCATGTTCAAACAGTTTTATACAGCAAGACCCAGTCATTTTCAGAACTACAAGACATGTTCTCCCATCATAACACAGTCCATATTTATCCTACAGTGGACTTTCTATGTGGACATATCAAAATGGATGTAGTTGATATGATTCTTGGTTATTATTAGTTTGCTTTCCAACATATTTGCTGTTTCTCCAATGTATGTGTCTTGTCAAGATCATACTCACAATGATTCTACATTTTCTTCTAGAAAAATGATAAAATTACTGAGCAATATCGGGCTGATAGTGGGTCTCTACATTAAAATTTCCTGAAGTGGCTGATAGGCCTCATAGCGTAACTGAGGATATCAATTAATCATTTTAAAATCCCTCTGGTAAAGGTCACATTGATTCTGTGTCATAGCTGTTTTTCTAACTAGACTGTCGGTCAAATGTTTTATTGAAGCACATGTACATCATGTCAAATTAATCACTTTTACCAAAGTTTTCATCAAAAAAAATCTACTGATAAGATTCACTTTTTGTAAATGTGTACTGATTATTATTATTATATAGCTTTCTCATTTGTTAACCTGTGATCAGTGATGACTTACCCAGCATACAGTTATTAAAAGATCATTACTTCTACTCCTTTATTTTTCAGTCTTCTTATACATTCACAGAATTCCATATTTTCTTAAAGGTCATTTTCAATGATTAATAAATATTCACTGACAATTTCTCAAAAATCCTGCATACAAATTTTCCAGTCCTTAAGATTTTAAATGTTTATTTCTACTGTATTCATTTAACACACTCTTTACTTACTTAAACTAAAAGAGCACTATCTCTAAACCATGTACACACGATCTTGCTTCATTCTGGATACAGAACAGAAATAGTTAAAGAACAATTCTACCTTTCAGCAGCACATCTGAAAAACATTATTGCACTTGGCTAGAATCAGACGCGGAAATTGGTAGTTCATTCATAAACTCATCTTTATACGTCACATAAGGCCTTATACAATACTGTGATATGGGCACTTGTGCTTTTTTGTATAAAGATGTTTTACTGCTGGTGGTATGAGACATTCAGCATATACTCCAGAAATGGAAATGTTCAAAGTCTATATTTATTCCATATTATTTTTAGATATATAGAGAAATATGTTTGTTTTTGGAAACTCTGGCAAATATACCTAGCTGTATTCTGTTATAAATGAGATGATCTTTGATCTGACTTCATTGCCCTTGGACAGTTCGACTCATTAAAAAAAAAAAAAAAAAAAAAAGCACTTGGAAATCACAGACGGAAAAATGGACACTGGAAAAGACCGATTAATAAATGTAGTCCTCTGTGAAAAGTTTCTGAGCAATATGATCTCCAATACAAAAAATTAAACCTTCTTTTCCTGATCTAGAAAAAAGTGGGGAGATATCTCTTGAGGTCCAACCCTTATGATGCAAATTTATAGAGGAAATTCTTCACATTAAAAGAAGCATTTGACTATGTCATTAATTCCTCATCTGAAATAAATTGCCCTTTTTGAAATCAGATTTAATTAGTTTATTGATGTTATTTGGAAAGAAAATAGGAGTTTTCTCTGCAATTAAATTAAAAATTAGCCTCACAGAAATTCTGCTCTTTCTTTAGAGGTGAATATTTTGCCTCTGAAGTCACACTTCAGTTCACTTCTGAATGCCCCTTTCTCTTCTATATTAACAACATTCCAGTTGCTGGCTGTATCTTGTAATTTTAAGGGAAAAACATTTAAATGTCTTTTCCTTTCTAACAGAGCTTAGTAACAGCAACTACTGATGCTGAATTAAGTTTTCTATGAAAAAGGAAATTACTTCAGACAAGCCAAATATTCTGGCCCATCTTCATCTTATTTAATATTGTTTAAAATATGTTATGTGTCTGTTCTAAATTAGTTGACAAGATTCTTTCTTTAATGAATGGAGAGAAAAAATGGAAAGACATCCTCTTTGAAAGTACAGTTTTTTTCTTCCCAGATTAGATAGAAAGCCTAGTATAAACTGGGGACAGATAAATTCAAGTGCTGAATTTAAGAGGCTCAAACTTTTACACTTCTCCCGCAGTACTGATGCACCTCAGTGATTCCCTTTAAAGACATATTCTAGAGTGACAGCTACATGGAGCCCAGGGAGAACTGGCTGAATAACAAGTCAGTTAAAACAGCAATTGCTGTTTGTGAAGGGAAAAGCTAGACAGATCTACCCTATGGAAAAAACTGAGCCTTCCACTGAACAAGGAGCATAAAAAATGAAAAAGGATCTATCAGTGCATTATTTAAACGAGAAATAGTGTAGAGCTGAGATTCCCCTTTGAAAAACAAGAAAAAATAATTCAAGTCACAATGTTAGTTTCAAAATCTGAGAAGCAGTTGTGCTAAGAGATTCAGCTCACAGTAATTAACAGTGATAATATTATAGCTTCAATACAAGAATAATTAAAACTACAAAGTTGAATGACAGAGACAGAAGCAAACAAAGTGTTTAGTTCCTAAATGCAGCAGTCAACTTCATATTAACCACTGTTTAAAACTTGCTATTTTGAAGAGAGAGTTTTTCATGGCCAGTTCATCTAGTTAATACAGAAAGAATTAGCTATCCTTCCAGGACAACTTTTCTATTGTGGAGCTACACCACATTTATGCACACAGAGAAATTAGCTCAGGCCCACTTAATCATGCATAAATTTAAAGTGGCTCATCATGCACCATCCAACTCACTCTTCAAAAAAGCCACAAGAAATAAAAATCCAAATTGCAATCTGTGAAATTTACTCCAAGATTTCTTTAGTAATGGAAAATCCACCTCCATTTTGAGCAGATCCCACCACTGAAGTCAAGGGGAATATTTCCATTAACATCAGGAGGAGCTGACTGCTGTCCTGAAACCGTGGAGGTAATTACTTTAAAAAGCCTTTGACCCCCAGGACTCTAGTCATGAGCAGATAGTTTGCATTACCTCTTTCCTCATTCCACACATTTTCTTCATGGAGAGCAGTCTATTTACATAGAAATTGCAAAAATAACCTTTTATGAATACAGCACTTACTGTGTGCTTTATTTGTATCATCCTCTCTCTCAGGTCTTGTGAAAGATGAACATTACAATAAGGCCATACATATTCATAGAGCAATATTGTAGGATAATTCTCACAAGGCAGTTATTATTCACAATTTATAAATGAATTATTAATAGCCATTGAAACTTATAAATAATCAGCATATAGTAGGCTTTGTTCATCAAATTAAGTCATTTAACTACAGTACAATGAAGAATATGAAGAATTTAATATCAAGTGTACTTCCTTTGAGCATAGAATTTTTAAAAAAACCCATTGTTTATAGCGTGAGCCAAACCAGATATTTAACATGGAACCATATAACAGTATATTATGCATTAACTTTCAGCCATAAGCCTGCGTCTTTCAACACATTAAGATGGACATATGTATTGCTACAGAGATGTGAGGGTTTCAGCTGACCAAATGTAGACATCTGCATTTGAACTGGTGTGACGCACTGGTGCTAGGGTTCGTTACAACCCCAGTAAGAAAGGCACTCAGACTCTGTAAGGTACTGATTAAAATATAACACTAGAAGGAAAAAGAGGATAGATGATCTTACATCCCTTCGGACACTGGGAACCCCGAGCTGCACAGCATTGGAGGGACCTCTGACTGGGTCACAGCACGCTGTGCAGCTCCTGTCCCTGGAGAGACCTACCGGCATTATGGTCTTTAGAGCTCTTACAGGATTTTCTTAGAAGTAAACAATTCACCATTGTCAGGCAAAAGGAGTTCACATGAGAACGTGCAGCTTCTCTTTCAGATGAGGACAAGGACATGCAGGTGGGGTATTCGCTGGTCAAGCGGCAGCTGCCTGCAGACACCTTCATTACAATTAGCCAGCTAAATTTATCCAGCGGCCAAGGGACATGTGGGCACAGCACAGGCCTGAAGGCCAAGGTCTAGGTACAGCATAGCACAGTGCAGCACCGGGCTGCCCCTGCCCGGGTTAACTGTGACTTGGATCACTGACTCCTCCATGTACAACAGTCTCAGGTGAGGATCACTACAAGTGAGCACCTAAACTTCTTTAACAGTCATTGAAAAGAAATTGTATCTTTTATGGCACAATTCATTTTATTATGAAAAAATAGGTCAGATTATCACTTTTCCATAATGTGTTTTGGGAATGGTTCCTGACCAGTTTATCTCCTAAGCTATCTCTGGACTTTGGGAGAGTGCTAGCTGGCCTGGGATGAAACTGTACCAGAGATTAAGCAACTAAAGAGTATGCCTGACTGTTTTCCAGTGCTTACATTTGCTTCTTGATCCCATGTAACTTTCTAATTCCAGCATAGCCTGTCCCAGACAATGGGAGAAAGGTGCATGTGCAAAAAAAGGGAATGTCAGCTTATGTATTTTAAAATGTGGTAAACCAATTCCGATTAGCGCTTTGAAGCACGTTATTGATGAAAACTTCAATAATATATCATTTTCTCTGGAACCTCATGAATAAAACTGCACATCTGTTGAAGTTTTTCCAGTGAACAAAATGCATAAACATAGCCTATGTAGTTTTTATCATCTAATTATTGACAATATTACTAAAATATTGTTATAACGTGCTTACAAACAATGCAAAAATTCATACTGCTGCCTCACTTATACATACCAGTCATAACCTTATCTATTTTTCCTTGAGTTCACAGTTATCTCTCTATTGGCACTTTTAATAGGCTCACAGAAAATGGTAAGCTGTATGTAACGTAAGAAGCTGGGATTTCTGTGGGCTCTCAAAACAGACAGCCAAAGGCAAACTGTAAGATTTCCAGTCCTTTAGGTAGCCCTGTGTATGTTTCCTTCCCGAGTTTTACGTAGTTTTCTTTCTACAATGCTGCGCAGACTTTCTCCAAAGTTGATATTGAAACAAATTCTCCATCCATCCACAACTCTTGGGGTCAGCTGTGGAGCTACCTACTTTTATTACAAAGGTCAGGGGAGCAGAGGAAAGACTTTGGTGCACCCTTTTTTTCAAATCACACTTAAAGGTAATAAATACTTACTACATGTTTAGCCTGTGCCTGAGACAGTGGTGTCTGCTGATCCTATCTGCCCTGAGGGTGACAGAATGAGATTCAGGCTGGTCAGACAAAACAGACCAAAGTCATTCTGGAGGGAACTCTTGAGTCAGCGTTGTCTACCACAAGGTCACACAGATTTTAGGGGCAGCTCCTTTATAGGCAGTCTGAGTCAAACCGAATTCTAGCTCACTTGAAGTACTTACAGATTATGGCTGTTGGGTCTTTGAAGTATCCTGAACTTCAGGTCACTCCCAGGACTCTCCAGTTCAGCTACCATCTATACAAAGATTTTCTATGAGCTAATTGCCCCAATGTAGTGTTATTCATCCAAACTGGGCCTATAGAGTACATTCTTCAGCTATAATGTTTGTCTGTCTCCAGTGAAACTACTGTTATAATATGAGGGTGAACATGTGGTAGACAAACTCCAAGTCATTATCTAATACATTATTATTAAATGGTGAGACCCATCCTTTACTTCAGAATCTATATTCTTTGCAATGCATAGATGTGATATAAAATACATTATGTATGTATGTGTGTGTTTATTTATTTATTTATTTATTTAATCTCCTTGAATGCATAAGTATGCATAAATACAGAAGACCAAATATCCTAGAATAAATTTTTAGGAGCTTAACTCATATTTCTAGCACCTGCCAGATGCAAAATATATTATAAATATTTTTAAATGAACTGCAGTGATAGATTTTTGTTCAGTAAATAATACCCTCTCTTGCTGTGTCTCCAGCTGTATGCAAGCGCGAATAAAGACTTTGAAAGAGAAACCATGTTTTCTTCAACAATCTTACATTCTAGACTTATAATAACCATATAGTTATTATATTTACATATGTGCTACCATTCTTTCTTCTCAAGTGAGTGGACATACATGCATGTAAGCACATGCCCAGCCACACATGTACAATAGACCTGCACACACAGTACTATATGGTTGACAAGCTCATAGATTTTTATACCAAACTCCTACTTGTGAAAAATAATATTATACAAGTAGAAAAGTGTAGAACACAGCCTTAAAGATTTAATTAAAGGGAAATCATCCATTTGTTGGTTAAATATCAGGGCACTTTTATGACAGAAGACCCACATGATGAATTCTTTTTAACTTTCCATAATTTCAAGTGAAATCTTTCATATTGATCTCCAGATTGCATATGTATCATAAGATTAGAATACCTTTTAATTTTAAATGCTGAATAAGAGTACAGGAGTGAGACAGTACACGGTACTTCCTGAAAAAGAGTCATTATATCTCTGCTTCATACCACTTGTCAAAATGTAGTGGGATCCTGCCTCACTCTATTTGATGCCAGAGTGAAACCTTCACCTTAATGAGGAGCTGGCTGCAATTCCTAAGATTTCCACATATGCCTTAGCAGGCTACCAGCAGGTTGGCCTGCAGTACCAATTTATTTGGGTTTATAAGCTCAGTAGAACTGGCTGGATTTGTAACTAAACTTTTGAAATTCTCTTGAGGTCACTTTAAATACTTAGTCTAAAAATAAAAACAAGCTGCATTCTAGCAAAACAGTTATGTTCTCCATCACAGAATTATAAACACAGTTACAAACAGCCGTCCCGAGGAGGGAAACTTCAAATAAGACTAGAACTAATTTCATATCTTGTATCTTTTTTTAGAATTTCTCCAAACGTCTCTCAGATGTAGTAGCTAAGGATCAGCAAACAGTATCCCATTTTACGGGTGTCATCATCTTCCACCCAGCACCCTGTTATGCATCTCCCTTATTTCCTGAAACTAAATCTCAAAATACTGCCTGGGACATCTAGTTTCTCTCTCTTATTGCTRATCATTTTGAGGAAATAAATAAATTAGCTGCTTTCTTCAGAATGTAAGTAAAACACAGCTCGACGTTGCTGTGCAGGACTGGAATGTACAAGGTTCTTCAGCTACGTTGCTTTGCTGTCCAGGAAAGCTACTGTCATCTCTTCACTTTTTCCAAAACCTTGACTTGCACTAGGAACTTTTACATGGTTCCGTAATACCACATGTGAAGTAATAATTCTTGCAAAATCTTTCTGGTAGTTTTGTAATCCGAAACACAAGAAAGACCACGCATGGCACAACAATAATTTTAAATGATGAACATGGAAGAAGCACATTACTCAATTTTTCAAGATTTTCAAGATTTGGACTTTTACAACAAGAAATAAGTACTAAACAAGGCAAGAGGTGGAGATATTTACAAATGCAAAGTTCTGAAACACTTAATATTTTAAACAAAATATGTTTTGTTTCCTACATTTTAGTTCCTTGTATCCCATATGTGAACACAGTGAAGGCAATCCAGTTTATGGACTGAAATTCAGCAACTTCTTTAATTTTTTCACTGTTTAAATAGCATGTGTTATTTCACCCTTTAACTTGACTGTTGACAATTATACTTTCTTCTGCTCATGATAGTTTCGTAGACAAGAAAAGCTTGATGATAGTTACTTTTGTAGTGAGTACAAGAGCAGCTACAAATAACTGACCTGGGCATGTCTATTGCATAAGGTTTATTTTTGCCTACAGTAAACCATGTATTTTCTATGTATCAAGTGCAACAGCAGAGCAGATTATATCAGCGACTAAAAGACACTGTTAATGACATGTTTTGTAATGCATATCTGACAACAGGAGACAAATGCAAAAGTCTGAAATAAGCTTGGCAAGCAGTGATTAACACAGGGGCACTTGGCATCAAGAAGGCTGAAGAGAATGGGAAAAAGAGGACTATTCCCTAAGAGAAGGACATAATGATTATTAGGGGTGCTTGATTCTCTCATTAAATCGTGCATATTACATGGAATTCACCAGATGGCCAAGGCAAAATCCAGCTTGAACACATGCCTCCTAAAAAGCACGCTAAACAGGCACTCTGGGATGTCAAAGGGTACAAAATTACCAAGCACAGCAATGAGCAGGAGTTTTTGAAATGAATAAAGTTAAGAGAAAAATGTCCAGTGCAACTGGAGACAAAATTGTTCTTGAACATGAAACTTTGAAATAGGATCTTATATATTTTTAAATTAAACACAAGCCAGTCAAAAAGTTATTAAAATTAAGGAAAAAAAAACCACTTGTGTTTGTCCTGAAAGTTACTTTTTCACCTGTGTTTGACAAATAGGAGCATCAAAGAATGGATGGATATCCCTGAAGTTATGAGAGACAGTGGAGACGGAGCAGGCAGGAGGAGAGAGGGACAGGTGAAAAAAAACCTGTATTCTCAAAGAAAATTTCTAGTGGTCCTGTCATGATGAAATACATTTTCAGAAAAAAAGAAATCCAATTTTATTGAATCAAGTAGAAAAAAAAAGTATAAATGTTAGAAGATAAAATGGATAGCAGAAAAAAGAAAGACAAAGAGGACATCTAAAGTGCAAAGATGCTAACAGGAGAAATAAGTGTCATAGGACAAAAGGTAAGATTTAGGAATATTTGGTAAAAGTTGGCTTAGCACATGGCTTAGTGCAATGAAACCCTGATTTCTGACCAACACTTGCTGAACATTATACAGGCAAAATAGATAATTGCATTATCTAGATATCTGGATTATCTAATTAGATAATTACATAATTACAGATATAGCATTATAAAGATAAATGATAGCTCTTATTAAGAATAAGAATGTTGATGAGAAACTGAATTATTTATACAAGGGCAGAATCTATCCTACATCTATCCTACACTTCTTTTTAAGGAATTGTCAGCTACTGAGGTATCAAAAGGAAGAGGCTAAAATGCATTGAAGCTATGAAGATTAAGTACATCAGAAGAAGGAACATATCGAGTTCCTCTCCATTCCTGTATTTCTATAGTAATCTTTCCCTGCCTTGCTCTCATGTTCTGCCTCACTAATGATATTTTGTTATCTCCTTTCTTTCTCTAATGTCAGTCGAGTAAATTGGGAAAGGGAAAATGAGCAATAAATACACTTTTAAAAATACAATTACATAATATATCTTTTTGCTAGTGTTCTTGCCATTCTCAGTTATTGCAGCTGACATACCAATTCAAGGGAATAAAATAAAACCAAATTAATCACTTCTTTCTACTAGTTTTGCAGGATAGTTGCAGTATGCATCTGTGAGGCCATATGGATTTTCTTTCTTTATTAGTTATACATTATAAAGTCAAGGGCATTGAAAAAACTAGAAATCTGTCTGAAAAATCCAAAATTTCCTATAATATCCACAGATAAAATGGCAGATGTCACCAAAGACATAGCTAATAGATATGAAACTACACAGTGGATATAAAGAATAGCACTCAGTGCAGGTAAACATGAATTATGTTGAAAACAAAACTATGAAATGTGACAGGAAAAAGTAGAAGAAAATGTTTTGTTAATTTAAGTTTACTCAGTAGTTCAGGTTGCATCCTAGGCAGAAACAGATTGCACTAATACAGTGAACAAACGTACTATTACTAACCTTGTCATAGCTATTTATCATTTTCAACCATCTGCAAACCATTTAGCCATCTGCCTCTTCAGGTTCATGGATTTCAAAAATGGAAATACAGTAACATAAACATTTAATGATGTGAAATATCTCGAGGAAAAAAAGATGCATTGCATCTCCAGTGACTGGTTTTAAAAAAAATTGGTAATTTTCTAGAAGGCATACAGCACAAATCCTGGAAAATTCCTGTCAGAGTTATCCCTGCTACAACAGAAGCAGTGCCTCAGGCTCAGCCTGCACTTAGGGATAGGGCTTAGGTTGGGGTTGAGAGAGAAAAGAAGTCTAGCGCTCCAGCGGGAGTAAGGATGGCAAGGAGCTGCCAAGGGAAGCGTGGGCTGCAATGAGCACGAGGCTTCGAGAGATTCTGCAGCTGAGCAATGCCTGGGTTGCAGGGGGTGTGCTTCCTATGGCTTCCTATGGCTGTGGAGAAAAATTAGGTTAGGGTCAGGGTTAGATATGAGTTAGGCTTGAAAAAATAGTGTTTTCAAAGGAAAGGCATCATCCTAAAGCTTTCAGTATTATTTTCTCATATATAGAGATTTTTGCCCTTAATTTTTTCTCTACTTTCAGCCAGCTCAAGGGCTCAAATGTTCTCCAAGCTTGGTACCATCCTTTATGCTCTTTAGATTACTGCTTTTTATATTGGTTGTCTGCTGATTCTGGGAGAAATAGTATTGCATTTGCTACCGTGGTTCTTAGAACCTGTTTTCAGGGACAGTTATTTAATTAATTTTATTAATAGAAATGAAAAAATAATAATCTGAATTAAAGAAGTTCTATCACAAATACTGAAATACTCTAAGATATGACTAAGTGCCTTCCTGAGTGCATGTTAAGGTGAATACAGAACACAATTCTTGTACAATGAGCAGGTAAAAGCAACCATAGTCAGTCTTACACAAACCTTTAGCTCCTGGCTGCTGAGAGTCCTTTGTTATAGCAAGCTGTATGATCTTCTCTTACACTCTTACAGTAATCAGAGTTCCTAGCCTTACAATGCAATTTTTCTTTCATTTCACTTCCTTTCATTTCGTCCTCTTGTATTTGAGGTATTTTTTTTTTCTTAAGAAGAAAAGGCAAGAAGTTCAACTACTGCAAAATATAACAATATAAAAATGAAATATTGAAAGCATCTTGTTCCTACATTTGTTCTGTTGTTTTTACCTTGCTTCCATCCAAACTGCCAACTATTATGTTATGGGAGTTACAAGGCCACCACCTCCAGCAGGCTCTGGGACGGGGATCCCTCCTGCCTGGCCGCTGGAGCCCAGCCCAGTGAGCCTGGGGACCTGCAAGTCTTTCTGTCCCAGGCTGATGGACACAGGTGCTGCTCTCCCATTTGCAAGCTCAACCAGTAGCAAAGTTGAGCATGTATCCCAGATACACACACACACACGCACACACACACACTAACACACCTGGCCACATTGACTGCCACAGACAAGGTGCTGCCTTCAACAGCACCTGCGCGTGACACTCCCAGAACTCACATAAGTGCAGATCGCCACATCCCCTTCCTCCTCTCTGGCGAGTAAAGACTGAAGCTCACTCGTGAAAGCACCCTCGCTCTCTAGGGCACAAGCACACGCACATTTGCAGACCCCTTGAATATCAGCACGGCCCCTCTGTCTGCCTGATATCCCCGCCTGGGTCCTRGGTCCCCTTGCCCACTTACACGAGCCTCCTGCTCGCCAGCTAGTGCAGCCTGAGGTTTGCTAGCAAATTACACAGGTGCACCAAGGTTAGGAGAAAACACAAACACTCTGCCCCCACCAGCAGCCAGCGCCCTGGCCCACGGGCACTGCGACCCTGGTCCCTGCTCCAGCTGCTGATGCTGGGACCCTGCTTCACCTCACTTCCAGAAGCTGGCACCAGGCTCCGACCCCTGGTCCCGCACCAGGGGCTGATGCTGGGACCCCTCCTTGCCAGAGGTGCTGGCACCACAGTCACCCACGGTCTGGGTCCAGTTACTGACCCCAATCCACTCCACTCCAGTGTCTCCAGCTGCTGGCACCCAGCCCTGACAGCACTCACACATGGGACAGAGAGTGAGATTTCATGTAAAGACAGTTAGGCAAGGAGTGAATAAGAAGATAGGCTAGGCTGCGGTGATCAGGAGCAGGGCTCAGTACAGACCAACAACTGCTTATACCAGACCAGCCCCTCTAACACCCCCTCCTCTCCATTCTCCTCTTTATTCCTCCCTGATCCTCCTCCCCTAAATATTCCCTAGAAAGTCTAATATAGTCCCACAGGCCCTCCACTTATCTAAAAATCCTCATGTTCCTCATGTTTCCTCTTTCTTATCAGTTACAAAGTCCAGGTTGGCCATGTCTGCAGTTTCTTAATGGCTCATCAATTAGCGACTGGAGACTTTGGTCTTTGTCATTGACTTTGTTATCTTTTGTTATTTGTCAGGTTTTTGTCTCTGTGTGGTTTGTTTATGGCTTCTCCTTTACTTATTATACCTTTTTCACTGAAAATATCTTTGATCAGATAACGTTAATGAATCAGATGCTCTCACATGCCACATACCCTTACACTATACTGTTCAAAATGTCCATGTAACAACCATGCTGGGCTCCCTTATCTGGTATGCAGGTCTCTTCCAATTCACTGGCAAGTCCAGCTTGATGTTTGCTAGTGAAATAGATGTGTGCATTCCCACACTCATCTCACAACCAGCCCCACAATCACAGATCCCTCAAATATTAGCTTGCTAGCAAATTATACATACACACACATGCATACAGGGTTAAATTCACTGGGGACGAATAGATGGACCCAGTCCCTTCACCAGTTACTAGCACTTAGATCTCGCAGTACACATGCCAGAGCCTCCTGTTGCTGGCACCCAAACCTATCAGCCCTGTGAGCTGCAGCCCCTTCTCCAGGTGCTGGCACGCACACAACTTGCAGTGCTGACACATACGATAGAGAGTGAGATTGCACAGAAAAATATAGTTAGGGAAGTGATTTAATAAGAGGATAGGCTAGACTGCGGTGATCAGGCACAGGGCTCCGTCAGACAAGCGTACTGACTGGCTGCTGCTTACGTGAGACCAGCCCCTTTCACCTTCCTCTCCCACCTCCCCATTTTCCCACACTTATTCCTCCCTCATCCACCCTCACCCCCCTCCTTCCCCTGCTTCTGGCCATCCCCTAAACACCCCATTATATCCCATCCTATTATCCCACCCCAAATTTATTAGAAATTTGCACAGTCCCTCAAACTCCTTCTGCTATCCCATGATAAGTTTTGCACAGTCCCACAAGCCCCCTCAGATATCCCGTAATCTTCATAATAATCACGTTTCCCCCTTCTTATCGGTGGAAAAGTTCCCGCTGAGCCTCTTCGAGGTGGTGCCTGAGCAGTTCCTTCAACGGCCTGCCAGCCCCTGGCTGAGGAGTGCTGGTCCTCGCTACTGTGCATGTTACCACCTTACCATCAATGTCTGCCTGCCTCTGTGGTTCATTTATCAATTTCCTTGTTACTTGTTATGTCTTTTATACTGAATAATAACCAGATAACTTAATGAACCAGATGCTCTTTCATTCCATATATCCTTAAAGCTTTGCCACATGCTTCACTGAAAATGAACAAATCTGAGTCTCTACAAACGAAAAAAGAAAAGAGTAAAATCTGAACTGAAGATTTATTTTTCATTTTTAACGCTCTATATGCACTTTTAGCAGCCTGGTTAGAACATTTAAGTTATGTGAGTTAATTGCATTTCTACATAGTGAATTATGAGGAAGTGCTGAATTAAATTTTGATAGGCTTCATCGTTTTTAGAGGTTCTGATGTATAATGGGCCTGATTCAATGTCTACTGAAATCATTAGAAATATTATAATGGTTTTAACAGCACCTGTATAATTTTCAATGCAAAGCATTAATATTTCAGCTGCACAAGAGGAAGTCTGTGTTAGAAATGTCACTTTATAAAAATTATTTTTAATATTGACAGAAATACAGGGTTTACTGATCTGCAAATAGTCATGACAAGCTGTATTTTTTGGTTTAATTTTCTTCTTGTAAGCCTGCAGTTACGATGTGCTTTCTTAAAGACCTTGATAAATACTAGCATGGTACATTTGTGGAATTTCCGAATGATGTATTCTCATTACAAAAAGATTTTATTGCACATATGTTCAGACCTTGGAATACTGTCTGTTACTTACACCTACAGTCTTCAGAAGGTGCTAAACAGAATATTGGCATAGGGTAAGAGTCTAAAGACTTTTATTGCTTATCTTCACGGACAGAGCTCTTTAGTTTTTCTTTCTGTAATTATAATTTTACTGGAGCACCCTAATTTGAAATAAAACAGTAAATCAAAGACCATAGTAATGTTCTTAATGGAAACTTTTAATATACTGCACTTTTATGCATATATCAACAATGACTCAAGCTGTCTGATTATTTTTAGGAACAAGGTCACCTCTTCCACGCGGCAGTATAGATCCCCACTGAAATAACTTCACTGAAGTCAAATGATTACACCCATTTTAACCAAGAGGTATTTATAATCAGAATTAGGTTCTTCTGCATATAAAACAAAGATTGACTAAAGAAAAGTCAGTTGGCAGCATCTAGGAGAGTGACACACTAAGAAATTTGCCAGACCTTGTCAATTCATTTCCAACTTGAACCAAGTATTTATTAATAGTTAATCCATTTATTTGTATTATTCACATCTGGGAGGTTGATTTAGACTTTTATACTACATCTTTGGAACCTTTAACATGAGCAAACCTAGAATGGGATGAAAGATCTTGATTCTGCAAATACTTTATGGAGAAGTTTCATCAAAAGGTAACTGTGGTTATACATATTAATAAATGGCAAGTTTGAATACAGAGTTTTCAGAGTCTTGAAGAGAGAGGTTTTTTGAATACAAGTTTTGAATTCAATTGCATTGCAGTTCCTGTAGGTGATGTATATCATCATATAATCCATATAGTCTTTATGTTAATTGTTCATTGACCCTCTCCAAAAATTTATGAGAAAGAAGCTTCCACTTAAAAATGCTCTACTTCATTTTACCAATGAAGCAGTCTACCAAAGGCTGCCAAAGTAGCAGTCTAAGTGCTCTCCAGAATGATGGCAGTCCTATTTCTTAGAAAGATAAGTGGGCATTTAACTCTTATTGGGTACAACTTACCTAAATGTTGTTGAGATTATTGACTTCTGTCTATATTCCTTTTTAATGTTTTTTTCCTCATTTCATTTATTTGGATGACCATTACATTCTAAATTTAATTAGCTATTTTGTTGAATGCTATGCTCTTTTGGAAGTAGCTTGCTTTATTCAGTTGCTAATGTATTAAGTGTTTGATTTACAAATGTATATTTCAAGTTCAGTGGTTTAGTAAGTAATTAAGCTGTTATTAATGGATTCATTCATTATGTGTGAGTAGAGAATAAGTTTCCAAGAACATGGCACAGTAGTACACAAAGTAACAGGAGGTTAATTGCTGGCCATTTTGCTGCAAGGTTAAATATTTTCCTTTTAAATTATTATTTTTTAAATACTCTAGCAATGTTTTATTAAGAATGTGTGTTAGTCAGTAATACCTAGCAGAAGCATATTTCTAATACCTAACAGAAGTATATTTATGTACTTTCAACAAATGCAGAACCATTTTGTTATGGCAGAGAAATTTATTTTAAGTAGTTTAGCAGTGTAACATTTTGAAAAACTTTTCTGAGGTACTGTTTTGATGCCCTTAGGCATACAGATTAATTCAGTCACTGATCAGACCACACTGGAATTACTTAAGGGAACAGTACTATTTAACAGACTAAAAATACATATCTGTTCTGTCTCCAACATCTGTTAAGGTTTTGTGAGCCTTGAAGTCCTTACACGGAAGATGTATCTCCATTAAATCTTTTGTTTAAACAGGATGGTAGCTTGAGCATATAGCAATTTCACTCTTTCTTGTTGAGTCTTCAGTCTGTGGGAAGCTGCATGATGCTATTTTCTATGAGCATTCCAAGTCTCTACAGGATAAAATCTTCCACTCCCTAGAGAGGACCTACTTTTTTTCCTTAAACACATTTATTCATTAATTACTATTTAAAAAACTCATTTCGTTGGATTGGCAGATTTTACAATAAGATTTGTATCACTATATTAGTAGCCTATCTGTATTATTTATTACCCCACAAACCTGTGAGCCATCTGCAACCTTTATTGAAGATATTTAATATCATTGTTTAAATAAGAAATGAACTATTACACTATGCTGGATCTAGACCAACTTCTGCTTGGACCCTTACTTCTCTATTTTCCCGGATTATTTTAGTTAGGGGCAGGTAAATCCTAAAAACTGCAGACAAAACCTTAGTTCTTCCTATTAGAGATGCTGTATGAGGATAGACTGAAGAATGTACATGAAATTATTATCTATGATGTGTAACACAAAATTGTTACTTCATATTATTGATGACTAAGAGCTGTTCCCCCTCCCACCTCTTCAGAATTCACTGGTGAAAGACTAAAACTAACAGAAATGTTCTCCAAATTTTGTTGGATGGCCTTTAATTGAACCAACAATTAACCTGCAGAAGCATTTGTTTTTAAATGATCAGTGGTTTCATGGGATGTTCAAGGAAGGCCAGAAAAAAAAAAATCATAAAAAGACACTTACTCTTAAGAAAGTTCTCTTAAGAGTAAATAAGTTACTCTTAAGAAGCGTTCTTCCTGAAACGTGTAAGTAGTGCCTATGTCAACAATACACATTCCAACTTTATGGTGTTTTGATGGCTATTTGTAACTCTACATGAGTTTTGTGCTTTGCTCTGAATATAAATTACCCACCCAATCTGAAACATTCATTTACATAAAACTGGCCCATAACTGCCACAGCTGTTTAAGCAAATGCAGCAGTAATAATAGTAATACTAATAGCTAAACATTTTAAATCTCTCCAAAACAGAGAAATATTTGAAATCTCAAATTAGCCAGTAATCCATTTCTTTACTGTACTTTAGCCCACCGAGCATGTCTGACTCCAGCCAATCATTTTGGTATGAAGAATGGAGAAAACAGGAATTCTAGAACTAAATCTTTGAATCTACTATTTAACAATGGCTCAAATTGTGTTTCATGTGACTCTGCAATTTTAGAATTACTTGATCAACTGCAAGAGCATGACACCAGTTTTATATGGCTGTAGGAATTTGATCCAGTGAGCTTAACAGTACAAATATGCCAGCCCTGTTCTCTTTATTCTTGCTGATGAACTGTTTGGATTTTTCAGGGTATGGAAGAAGAAGGAAGAAGAATTTGCAAAAAACTGATTTGGAGCAGGATAATTTGTTTAATGGGGAACCATTAATGTTCCAATATATATGGAAGAGAACACAATAAAAATTTCAGATTTCCCTGAAGAAATAGCCCCTACTGGTAATAACCATTTCTTTTTATGACCCAGAAAAAAAATGGGTGGAAAAAAAATGCTACCTTCTGATCTTAATTGATACAGCATTAGTGAAGAAATATTGCATACTTATCTCAATGTGAACCTTTAATGCCATATTTTATGAGCCCTTGCTTAAATATATTTCCTTGTTTCACAAGTGTGCAAAAATCTTTACAGTAAAAATTCTAATTATTTTGTCTGCTTTTGGCGCTCTTTGGCAAGAACATGCAGTCAAGCTCCAGTGATGCATTTCCCTGTGCAGCCGGGGGCTCCTCGGGCCGGGGCCGCGGGCCGGGGGGCTGCCGGGGC
>NW_020448431.1:11794-58068 GCF_003343035.1 Apteryx rowi | reverse complement strand
GCAGCGACCCAGGGCCCCGGGCTGCGCTGAGATGGGGCCGGGGCCGGGGCCGGGGCCGGGGCCGGGAGGGAGCAGGGACTGGCAGGGCTGGGGCTCCCCGCAGGGCCCTGACACTAACACTTTCGGAGTAAACAAAGCTTTTCTTGATCATGTCGTAACTTCTGCGACTGCTTAGATACCGCTCTGCAGGTGGGTCAAACCCTGTGATCAGCAAAGCCACCAGCTCCTGGCGAGCAATTTGATTTTCCTTTGATATCTCTCTAGGAGGATGCAGAGCTGTCTCTTTTAAATGTACATATTTTTAGAAATAAAAGCTATTTCTTGATATGCCTTATGTACAAATAAAAGTTGTACATGCTATTTTATTCCCTATTTTGTAAAGTAACTATTTTGATATGAGGACATGAATTAATTTGCAGAGTATCCTGTTTCAGAGGGAAAAAATTGACATCTGTGGCCCTGCCAATGCATTTTTTTGGTACTTACTGTATTTTTTAGTACAACTGTTTCAAATGGTTCCTAATAATTTTTCCTTATCATTAAATGAATCTCACTCTTGGAGAGAGTTTCTTAAATGCACAATTTGCAGTAATTTGAACTCTTATCACTTAAAGATATAACTCATGCATCACACTAATTATTCCTCTGTTTCAAAATCAAATCACTTTCAACATCTATACCATTATCCTCCCATAATCTTTCTTTTTTTTCTGCCTTAGGTAGCTTCCCTTGTCACCTAATCACTTTTTTTCCCCTTTTCTCTCTGTTTTCTCCAGCTTGCTAGTGTTTCAACTGTGTGCCAGAAATCAATGCAAAAAGTGCCAAACGAACACGAGCGATTACACTTCTGTTAACCATGGTGGGACATTTTTTCATGTGGCCAGAGCTTTTTTCTTAGTGATTTTCTGCAACAAACCTTCCATTTGGTTGTTTTATCTTGTTTCTTTGTACAGCCAAAAAATGCAGCTCTCTGATCTTTAGTTTTTCCTCTAATCTTACAAAATGCTGTGGGTGGCCAGCACCCTTCTTCAGTTCTCACTGAACGTCAAGTCTTGACTGAAGTCAAGACGAGCTGAGATACTGTCAGGCAAGTTCAGATCCTGAAGGACCTACACAAGGTAAAACAAAAGAAGATCCATGTTTTCTCAGAAAAGATGACTCAGTGAGGGAAGATTAAAAAAAAAAAAATACACAGAAACACACAGCCAAACTTTGTCTGTCATGTTTGGACTTCTGATTCAGAAGCAAGAGCTCCGATGGCTGTTTATCATGGATCTTTGAATCACTTCTATGCAAAAGCAATACATGCTGCAATTGTTTTTCTACTTTTTTTTTGGAAAGCAGAATTTATTGGCTTAGAAAGATTGCCATTCTCTCTGCATCAACTGAAAAACTTAAGGTAGAAGAGTGGACAAAAAGATAGTGTGCTCTCTAGCCTGTGTTTTGGTTGACCATATCACTATAGACCACTAAAAAGTGCGTTTTTCTTAAAAATCTGCATAGTACATCAGCCTTTGCTGGATACATCCTGGACCTTTCCAGGAAGGCCTTTGTTACCAACCCACCTGCCCAGGCTTGGCCATGTGGTTTCACTGCGGTGATTGGTAGATGTGTCCCATCTGTGCTGCAAGCAACGTGTGCCCAGGCTTCCTCTGAGGGATACTGGGAGCTCATGGTTTCTACCTGCAGGCTCCTCAGCTGCACTTCAGTGGATAGACTTGCAAAGATTTGGGTTAGAGGACAATTGAGTGCTCAGAAAGCCATCTGCACCCAGCCTGTATGTTCTGTAAAGCTATGTATATATGTTCTGCTAGTCAAAGAGTAATTAATGGTGATGTCCGTGCTAATACAGTTTTAAAATTCCGTTAATTGTCATTTAATATGTCTTAAAATGTCAGCTTTTTGTCAGGTACACAACTAACTCAAATAACTGCAAGATAATCCAAATAGGAAGCAGGAAATGGCAACATCACTAGCAAACAACAGGTGCTTTTTGAATCTTTCAGACCTAAAAATGAATGCAGATAGTTTAACTGCATCTATTTTGTTTCCAATTTGATTTAGAGTAATTACATCTGGTAAATATCAAATGGTAAAATATATTTCCTCAGCATTCTTTCCCTAATTTATACACTCTCATGGAAGTAAAGTGGAAAGTAGAGTTGCTTTAACATTCCTGTGACTGGTTTATCTTCCTGATGACAACAGCAAACAAACCTTCGTTTAGCCAACACTGGCTTCAGCGACACGCACAATGCAGTGCTTCCCCAGAGTCCCCTACACATAACAAATGTCAGAGTCAAATAAGGCAAGAATGTCTTCTTTAGACTGTTTGATTTTACTAGGGCAGCTAGGTGCTTGCCTGTCTTAGACAACAAGGCCATTGATTTTTATGAACTACTGACAATAACTCTCATTCTCCACATTTCAGACCTCTTTCAGCTAGGCATTAAGGTGTGTAAATAGAAGAGACATAGAGAATGAATAATGTTATGCAAACACAAAATAATTAATCAAATTCCCATTTCTTCTGGAGGCAAAACCTCCCTTTGAAGGACTTCAGCCCCATCCAATATAATTGTCATATTTTTCATGCTATATGCCTATTTGTTGACACTAGAAAAATAAGCCTCAATAGTGAACAGCTTCAAGAAACATGAAGAATACATCTCCTCACCCATTTTGGTTGTCACAAGACTCCCTATACAAGACTCACTAGAGATTTTTTTCCTCCTTTTAACTGTAGGACAGGATTTATTGTCTATCGGTTTACTATATTACAGATTAGTAATAGAAGTGAAGAATTATCTCACATGAATAGTTCATCCCATCCTGAATGCTTAAGGCAGAACTTCAAAAAAGTTGTAAAGATTCACGCAATACAGCAAGAGAATTTGGCTCCAGGCTCTGTCTTATTTTATTTGATAACCTTGTTGTTTACCTAACAAATTGTTTAATGAACTCTAAAGGTTTTAAAGTTCCTTGCTCTCCTAAATGCAAAAACTGTTAACTATGTAAAACATTCTGTATAGTCTGTATGGAAGCCCATCTCTCTAGGACTAGGCTTAACTCATGTGCTTGTTTTCCTGTAATATTTTACAGCTTTCACATTCTACCACTTGAGAACAGGATAAGAACCTGGATGATGGGAATAGAAAGTTACACTATAGTCACAAAGATAAAATGAAGGGAGAAAATGTCAGTTGTTCATGGTTTGTGTTTTTTTTCTTTTTTCACCTGAGGTTTTCCTTTAGTGTTTTCCACTTGCCTGCTATTCCATAGATTCCCCTAAAGCTTAATGCCTCATACCTTAAATAAACAGATAGGTATGCTACATAGATGACATAAGAGTGAAGGCTATTATTTTGCTAGGCAGAAGAAATAACTCAGAATGCTTTTTCTTTCCAAGTGTATTTATTTGCTTGGAATAAGAAGGGTAGAAAGTAGGGGGAAACAAGCCTTGCTAATGCATAGAAAGTAAAGAGATTGAGGCAGAGGAAATAATCACTCGCTGCGGGGTATTCCTGCCTTCCTCCTGTGGTTGCCCCACTCCCACTCCAAAATACCACACAGAGTCAGTCTGAATTGTTCATGTTAGAGATAACATTGTGTATTTTCTGTCAACAACCCAGCTCAAGACCAATTACTTAGCAAGCTCAGCAAGTTATATTCCATCAACTTTAAGGCTTTTTCTGCAATTCTGACAATATTATCCTCACTGATTCAAATTATGCTAATGACATTTTTAAAGCTATTTGCATTTTTGGTGGGGGGGAGTTAATTATAATCCTTGAGGCTTTTAAACAAAACAATTAAACTTCAGATGACATCATCTGTATGTGTAAACCATACATGGTACTGCAACAGTTAGGCAAGGTAGTTCTTACCCAAGATCTCAGTGTCACAAGAGACCATGAAAATGCACCATATAACTGAGTATGCTACCAGTGTGTTTCTCTTTTTTGTTGATTAGAGTACTGGAATTATCAATAAATGAATTAAAAGAATGTTTTTGAAATTTAATAGACTTCAAAAGATCACATCACTTTGAAAACAAAAGGAGTCATCAGAAGGGTTGCCTTGTTATCCTTATCTCTCACATCTTCAAGGAAGAAACAGACATGGGGCATCTATGGCTGCGGAGCACCTGCGATGGCAGAAAGGCGGGACACAAGAGGAAGCTACTCCTTGCTACATGAGTCACAAAAGGGAAAAGACAAAGAATGATCAAAGCTCATCTAATCCAGTGCAGAAGTTCTGTTTCTTCATTTCTTCTGGAGAAAATGACATGTGACTGCACTCAGCAATCTTTTTCCTGTTTTTCTCTACTTACATGTCATCTCCTGTGTGACGTGACTTAGATTAATAGACAGAAAGAGGTTGGAAGGAGCCTCTGGAGGTCATCTTGTCTAGCTCCCTATGCAAAATAGGACAAATCAGATCAAGTTGCTCATGAATGTGTCCAGTAGAGTTTTAATTTATCTCTAGGGATGGAGATTCCACGTCTACGGGCAGCCTGTTCCCATATTTGATCATCCCCATAGTAAAAATCATGCTTGACCAATCTGATTGCCTTTTATAATAAAATTGACTAGATTTATAGGCAAGGGGAGAGTAGTAGACATAGCCTTTAGCAAGTAGTAGATTTCAGCAAGTCTCTCAACACTGTCTCCCAAAATATTCTTGTATCTAAGGCCATTTCAGTCTGAATGGGTGGAAAACTAGATGGGTAAAAAACTGCTTGGGAGATCAGGTTCAGAGGGTAGTGGTTACTCTGCCAGGAGGCTGGTTACAAGTAGAGTCTCTCAGGGGTCCGTTCAAGAACCATCAAAGAACCTGATTAAACCATCAGGTTTAATATCCTTATCAATGACTCAGAGAAGACAAGAACATGAATTCTCATCAAATTGGCACATGGCAACGTGGGGGGGGGCAGTCAACACTCCTGAGGGCAGGGCTGCCATTCAAAGGGATCTACACAGGGCCATGAGGAGCGTTATGAAATTCAATAGGAACAAATGGAAAGTCCTGCACCTTACAAGAAAGAACCCCTGGCAGCAACAGTGTCTGCGGACTGACTGGTTGGGGAGCAGCTCTGCTGAGAAGACCCTGGAGGTTTTGGCAGGCAGCAAGCTGATCATGAGCCAGCAACGTCCTGGATCCAAAGAGGGCCAACAGCAATACTGTACAAGCCTCTGAATTTTCAATATCTTCCACAGCATGGAATGAAGTATTTTCTTAGTCACTTTCGGGGAACTTCCTGTGACTAGGAAACAGATTTGACTGTCTGCTCCCCTTTGGGATCCATATTACTGTATCACTTACAAATGCCATATGGACCTCCCAGAATTCTGGGGTCTTGCTCATATTGCCTCACAGCAGATGTATTACCTGTTCACTCTTTAATAGTCTCAGCTGAGGAAGAATTTGGCTGATATTAATCTTTTTTAATCCTTTTTTCTTTTTTCATCTTTTGTTCTTGCTGAGGAAGCAGCAGTTAGAAGCACTGCAAAGATGCTAACGCTTTGTCATTGATCACCATATTCTGCCAGTCTTGAATAGAGAGGAAAAGGATTTTGTTTTGTTTTCGATAACCTGGTCCTGGTGAGTTGAAGGATGAAAAAAAAACAGATAAAATAAGCCATGTAGTACATTAAAAATAATATTGCATTACATTTCCATGGTGCACATGAGTAGGGATCAGGTATCTTGCCTCCTTCTCAGATTGAAAGTGAGGTGACAAAATAGAGCTAGCTATGCCAGAGTCATGATATCCCACACAGACAGGTCTCCAGGCCTCACCCATACAAGTTAGCAAGAACCATTAAAAGAGACTGGTATATAGCTCATTATTTTTATTGTGGTAGAATGAAGACGTGTTATTTTTTAGAATGGAGGCATGTTCTTTTTTCACGTTTACAATACCTTGAAATACTGCAGGAGCCATAAGGTACCACAAGTGATCTTAAAAGCAATGTCTGTAACAGTGTTGAAGCATAGCCCACTAGTGTCTAGTCTGAAAATTCTTAGAAAGGTCTTTGTAAGTATGATGCTATTTATGACTCGGTTCATTGCATGCATCTTTATTAATATGAATGCCATTCATTAATATGAATGCCAGCAGTACCTTTCTCTACTGTTTGTGCTGTATCTGTAAAATTTCTTTCACATTGAGTGCAATAATAACTTTAGCTTTCAGTCCTTAATACTGATGAATTCCAGCTCAAACAGGTTGAAGCATTACTTACATTTAGTAGGGCCATAGTTCTTCCACATAATGGGGTAAAGTTACTACTATATTTTCTAATTCTGCTTAACAATTTTTGTACCATATTTTTATGACGACCTTTATAACCCCTATATTTTTAAAACTGATTTAGTCTTCCCAGTGTAATAAAAACACTGTTATATACAACTACACCTCATCCTCCATGAATTAAAAGTCATCCTTCATTCTCGTAAACTTTTAACACTAAATATGTTGTGTTATTACACATACTGGATACCCTTATTACCAGAAGCATTTATGCTTTGCAGTTATCTTCAGAAAAGGTCCTTCTGCAATTATGGCTCAAAATGTGGTAAATGCATTTCAGTTTGAAGTGATAAATGTTTTATGAGGGCCTACTTCTTGCAAAATTGACTTAACGACATAAATCAATTAATGTATATCATATATATTACATATATATATATATGTCTATGTCTATGTATGTATATCCACACACACATATAATGTAAAATCAAGTCAGTGGCTGTGAAATTTCCCCTAAATTGTTTTATAGAAAAACAAAATAAATAAAACCAACCTAAAGACTTAGTGTCAAAAGGATATAGAAGTTTTACAGTTGTGTAGGCATTTAAATATGCAGAAATGGAAATACAGCCCATGTAATCAAGAATGAATCAAATTACTATAGTAGAGATGTGCAAAACTGACCTGCCATTAGGTGTTCTTCAGACCAGATCAGAAACCAGTTTTACATTTGCTGGAGCAGTAAAAAGACAACTAGCTTTGCAGTTGAAAAAGATATGGGGGTGTGGGGTGTCCCATCTTGAAAAAAAATATAATAAATCAAAGAATATCCTGTCTCAGTTGTAATGGTTGCTAAGACATAGATATGGGCTTACTGGCTTCTCTGTTAAGGAACCTACCGTAAGCAGAAGTAGGAGATTACATTATAGGAGAACTTGCACATCTACAACTACTCAACAATCTGTAAATTTGGGGAGGACGAAGGAAGCTAAAGAAAGGGTGCAACAGTGATTCCTCAGGACCTTCTGGGTGGACTCTATCAATCTCACAAACACTACAGTTTTTCTGCTCAGACCACAAGCACCGAACACATGCTCAAGGACGGTCTGAGCCACCTACCTAACCTTGTTCCCTAACTGTCAACTCCTGAACTTCCTTAATTTCTTTTGTCACTTTGCGTCATCCCCTGCAGCCCATGCTGTGGTGAGTTGTCTGTTCTGAAATCTCCATTTTTATCAGACTGTATGACCTCTTTCTCACAGAGCTTTTCACACTTCATCTTAGCCCATTAACATGTGGCAAGTATCAATTTCTTCATTTACAGGAAAGCTCTGTACTCCAGGCCAAATTATTTCTGCCTTTCACTGATGACAAAGTCCATCATCATCTTATTTTAGACTCACAGACATGACTGATATTGTGCAACTGGTCTTTTTTAGAGTGGGTTAGAGACAGTCTATATCACGTTGCCATAGTTTCAGCATCCAGAGAATATAAAAAAGGAGGAAAAGCAAAGCTACTCCATTGGAAATATATGTATTTTTTAATCAAACTTACATTAAAGGTCCTGTTTCACCTTTGACACTCTTAGGCTCATATACAGACAATATAAAAACAGTAGTAGTGAAGCAGTGAGTTTTTGTCTTTGCTTTTCCCTTTGTCTCATTTTAAAAATAACTTTTACATCCTGCACAGCATCAAAAGCACATAGTGCAATTTTCATGAACTACTGTAGAGTATCTAATATGTTCTACATAACACCTTATTTTTGCATGAAAGCTTAATTAACTTGACAATGATGATGTCATTTAAAATATTTTATGGATAAAATCGGAAATATAAATTTAAAAGCCTCAAAACATTTTTATATTCTATTGTTAGTTAAAGACTTAAAATATATTCATTCTTATTTAATGAAAAATATATCCCAGAAACACTAGCAAATAGCACATAAATCATGCTTTTTAGAAGGCCATTAAAATAACATGGATCCTATTCACACTGATTTTTCGGATTTCTTTTCCCTGCAAATTGCTCTTCAAAACTTTTGGGTTTGGATCAAGCAATTCTGTAATCCAGATAAGTGGATGGATAAGAGGTGGAGGAACAAAAACTTTTGTCAAGAAATGGCTGGAATGAACAAGTTAAGTTCTGAGGGCTTGGAAGAGAAAGTCACATCAGACTGATATTACCCTGTTTTAGAATCACTGATCAAATATAACACCATTCAGCTTGTAAACAAAACCAAGGATCTATTTATTGTCCTCCTCTCCCCTCCTCTCCCTCTCCCTTTCTTCTCACATGGGTATTTCAAGTTTTCGGACCACTTTTCTAGCATGAACCAATTTCTGAGCGCACATGAAGTGAAAAGAGGAGAGAGAATTTGAGGGAGTCATTACTCAAAATTGCACTACTGGGCGTTCTCTTGGTGGGCTAACCAGCAAATCTTGTGATACCCCACGTATTTGCAAATTTTTTATCTATATATGGGACTGCAAAATCCTTCTCTTAGAGAAGAGTCTATTCTTCATAATTTTGGGGGAGGGAGGTTATTTAACAGTTTCTCCTTCTGATTTCTAGCAGGTCACTAACTAAACTCTTCTTATCATTGCTGAATGTGATAAAACGCCAAACAGAACGGCTCATCAGAATCACGAGATGAGGGTTAAATTAGAGCATTCAGATGCAATCTCCTGTCAGTTAAGTAATGGAAAAGAAGATGACTATATAATTAATTTGCCCCTACATAGCATCTTTTATCTTAGGAACATGAAGTATTTTGACAGTACTACATAAGTGAGATCAAAGATCACTCTGGTAAATACTATGTTTATTTTTAGAAATGTGGGCTTGTAGCTAGAACATAAAATTCTGGATACTAGTTGAAATGGTTTAAGATTTTACCCTAAGATCGATATGCAGCTCCTCTGATGGAAGTTACCTTCTTTACAGTCTGTTTGGTAGCTAAGGCACTTTCTACAAGTGTTTTATAAATATACTTCACACAAACAAGTATTTTCGAACTCATCAGCCTAATCTGGCAGATTTTGCATGCAGCAAAATACAGATCACTGACAGATGCTCACTGGGTACTTGACTAATAGCTAGGGAATGGTAAATGTCTTGAACATTCACTATTTTTCACCAAATGATGGTGCATTAATAGTCCAAGGACTTACTTTTCAGGACTACCACTACATTTACTCCCAGTTGAGCAAGTCAATACCTTCCAAATCATACTCAGAATTATTTACCTGAGCTATTACTATTTGTACTTATTTCATTACAATAGGAATCCAAATGATGAGTCATTTTCCCATTGTCCTAAACTATCACATATAGGACAGCAGAACAAAGTAGATGAACAAAATGGTCAGAAGGAGATACTGTTTGGGAGAATGGCCTAAAGATAAAACAAACCATGTGCAGAAATGACAAACCCTCATTTGCTTAAAAATACCAAATGGGATCACACATAGATTTGGGAGAATAAATTGATTTCAAGTGCAGAAATCTTAAACCTAAATGCATTTCCAGACATTACATCATGCTCCCCTCACTTGAATACTGTCTTCTGAAATAATCAATTATGTCAGAGAGGAAGATAGAAAAGGTGCAAAAGAATAAAATGTTTAATTGATAGCAAGTAATAAAGATATTACTAACTTCCAGCTTTACTAGAAAAACAATGCAGTGCATCTTTTTCCATCATTTGATTGAACTTTGATATCACATCAAAATAAAATTACAGAAGCTCCAGATTTTAGGAAAACTTTAGGTTTTGAGAGATGCTGAGTAGATTTTCTTTAGTAGCATATAATGCTACTAAAATGAAAAACAAAATGTTTGAGATGAACACTGGAACTTGGTTGCTGGGTTTATCTTTGCTTCATTGCTATCATTGCTGGTCCTTCTGAAGTCACAAATTCATAACAGACATAGATTAATACCTACTGACAATCTGAAGTTGGATACTATTTTCACAGATCTGCCTAACAAAGACTGTGGGGTTTTAATATAACAAATAATACAAGCCATATTCTTCTCCAATTCTGATCATCTTTTAAAGAAACATCCTGCAATATATGCTACCCTTTTTGTTGTGGAACAGATCACCTTTTTACAGAAACAGCATGGGCAGAGGCATACAAGGTAAAAAAAAAAAAAAGGTAACTTCCTGCACAAGAGATCTCTGCCTTACTTACAATATTGCACTAGTTAGGTAAGAGTTAGGACTTAAAACTGAATCTGCACCTTGGAACACAGATCTGCTCACCTACTTGTACAGTCACATCCAAAATTTGAAATTGCCCTCATTTCACTAATGTTGGAAAAAAATGACGGACACTTCATAACACTTCAGCCAACTATACTAATGGGTTGACATATAGCATCTGTTTTTAAGACTTGGAAAAGAAAAGCTGTTTTTTATGAAGACTTGGCTTATAGGCTTATTTTACTTTCCACTGGCTCTCTATAAGAAGCCATAAAACTTGTAGCTATTCAGTGATTTTCCCCACAAGAACAGCTTCTTGTATTGTTGTCAAAGAATTCTTGCAGGATAATACATCTTGCATATGTACTAAAGCCAGCTGTATTTTACAAACAAAAATAAATCAGACATCTTTAGCTACATTTTGTGATGGTTGGGCTGTTCTGAATAGTTCTACTAGAACTGCTAATTTGGGGAAGTTGGGCACTACTGTGTGGTTTCTGGATTCCATTACAGAACCAGATCCTGGTACAGCTGTAATGAAAATGAGTTGTTCAGCTGGTTCATGACAAGCAGATGATGTAGAATTAATAGAGCTCAATGAATTGCATCAGTGCATAGTCTAAATGCTTCCAGAGTTACTCTGTTTTGTGGCTATTTGCTTATAGAAACTTAAGTGAAGTTTTACATCTCTAAGTCCTTAGTACTGCAGGAGCTACCTTAATCTTGAAAAGGACTCGCATAACCTTCTCTGTATTCCCCCATACTTTCTCTGTGTAGTGTGTTTCCTTGAACAATGTAGCCAGAAAGCTTGGCGGTAAAACAGACCAATTATTTTCTGTTGTCTTCCTGAGAAAAACAAGAAACAGTGAGTAGCCTACGATAGAGCTAACCACCCCCAATCACGGAACCTACCCTGAAATTCCATATACCACAGTGAAAATAACCACTCTGCCACTAGAAAAGTGTACAGTTCACACACACACACACACAAATTATGAGTCATTTAGCTAGGGAAACTACAGTAGAAAGAGAACTCTATTATGAATAGTTCATTCAGTATACAGTGAGGTCAGTGCAACTCTTGAAAAGTGCAAGTTGGATTCTACTTTGATCATTAACAGAATTGTTCAGGAAGTTCAATGTAAGTTTTATTTATTTTTATATGTTAAAACATATGATGTATAAGCCAAAAAGGAACAGCTTAACTCCAGATTCAAGGCTGTGTATTAAAGTTTGGCCACTGTGTAACAGGTTTATTTCCCCCCTTTCAGAATTAACTAATTTGCTCAAGCCTCCTGAAAAGCATTAGGGCATGACCCTCACAATATCATTTTTATAGTGACTTCTTGCTTTTCTTTCCAATGTATTTAACAACACAGTCTTCACTGATTTCTAGGTGGGCCTGAACGGGCCTTTTCAATTTATATGTAGCACTAAATTCTCAAAATAATATTAGACTTTTTTTTCTCAGTTGTAGTCCATGAATAGCATTTCAAATCATGATTTGTCATCTACTTTCCATGCATGCAAGCAAAATGGGATGTCAAAAGACATTTTCATTTTATAGGAAAATAACATTTTCTCACTATTTCCTCCAGTAATTTCCCCCTCCCAGTTTAATGTCATTGAAAGTCATCACAATTTTTTTAATGTCAGAAAATACTGTATGTGCTAGTATTATCTGTTAATAAGTACGTCTTTTATCTTTCTGCAGAAAGATAGCAAACTTCAGTAAGCAGGCTATCTGCAAGTTTCAGGAACACTAAGCTTTTCTTAATTTGTTTTTTCTTTTAAAGGGTAAAAAAAAGGACTTTGCTTTGCTTTGCACTAGGTTCACAAGTACAGGCCTTTCTTGTAAATCTGCTTCTTCAAGTCAAATGAAAAATTAATTTTAGTAAAATAAATAAATGTACACTTTGGGTTCATTGCTTGTTTGTGAAAGTAATCCAAAGCTTGCCAGTTTAGCTAAAATACACAGAAAGACTGAGAAAACAAAACACTGTTTTGAGACTGACAAAAATAGGGAATTTGAATTATTAATTTGGCTATTTCCTAGTCTTTACACCTGAAACGGGTTTAAAGCTCATCTTCCAAAGAAGAAACAGGGTTAAAAAAGCAATTGTCCATTTTTATTTTGTTTACATTGCACTGAAAATTTACATCATACTTTTACAAATCCTTTTTTCATAAAAATATACTTCTTTACAAAAGTGTATGCATTAATATAAGAGGAGTAGCCAGTTGCAGAGAAACATTTTAAACAATCTCAAATGTATTAACCTTAACATTAATGAATGAATCATAGTTATTGCAGTCATTTGAATAAACAAGAATAAATAACAACCAATGGTATAAAATATAAAACAGCATCCTTTTAGTAGAATACAGTTTGACAGAGTTGTATGAATTTTCAAAACAAAGTGTTGTAAAATGGTTTATAAGAAATTCATCAAACATTATAGAAATCCAAGCAGCAATCCTGGGAACAATGATTTTTGGTAGGCACTCTCTATTACGGTAATAAAAAGTTTAGATTTTCACAGAATTATTAATGTCTGAAAGGGACAATAACAGATAATTCACACTGGCTAACMCACAGCATTTGTGAGTCATGCTATAAAAGGAAGACAATGACCTACATCAAATAAATTACTGAGTTGCCATTGAATAATTCTGTTATGAAACTGCAAAACTGAAAACTACATTTCCTTAGGAGTGGTTCTGGAATGTCTAAAACTTGTATTTGAGGGCTGTGGAATCTGAATTGTCCCTAATATGGATTGCCCCTAATAAAATCATGGCTTTATTTTTTTTTTAATCATTTTGTTTTCATTGCACTATGGTAATATATTTAATTTTAAATCATTAACTGTAAGGATTTGTTTCCATAAAATACAGAGATAAAATAAACATGAAAACACAGTATTTCCAAATTATAATCACCTCTTGCCTTGTAGGCACTATCCAAAGTTCATTGAAGTCTGTTAGACTCTTTCCATCAGCTTCAATGGGATTTTGCCATGCTCTGTGCATGCATTTCAACAAAATGCTAAAGGAATAAATTGACACAATACAGTCTAGATTTAACTAGAATGGATTGAAATATGGAGCCTTATAATTTTGATAGATTGATTTGATTCCTAATGTTTCTGTAAACTGCACTTTTTAATTGGAAACTTCATTAAGTTATGTTTTGACATTTGAAAAATTGCAAAATGGTCACTCTTTGAAATGATCTTCATCAGTAAGCCACATGACAAAGCACAATTTATCCTAGCATCTTGATTGCAAAATTTGTCTAATTGTAAGGTTGACAAGAGGAATGTAGGAACTGATTTATACCCATTACCACCTGTGGGTGTTGTTGATGAAAACAGAGAAAAGGAGCTTGACTTGGAACACAGAAAGGAAGCAAGATATGAAACAGGGAAATAAATTCATTAACTAAGATCCAAAACCTTGACATTTTAATTTTTCTTCTGTGATGTGAAAAGAGTAAGTTGTACTTGTTGATTTTTAAATACCATATCCTGGAGTTAAAAATTAACTGATTCAAGAAAAAAAAGCTAAACGGGCTGAATAAATGAAAAAGTGGTACAAACTTATGAGAAAGATGTAGCAGGTGACTGTTAAAGAGAAGTCAGTGACCTATTATCTCCTGTAAGTATAGCTCTTATTTTCTACCTATATCTTTTTTTTTTTTTTTTTTTTACCCAGACCCTCTATTATAGTTTTTATAAAGCACAGAAGTACTGATAGTGGATGCTCCTCCAATATATGCAAATACGTTTTATGTTTTAGAATAATCTCCTTTTTTAAAAAAGCAAATAAACTGTGAGTAAGCACTCATGGAGTGCAGCAGATTTTTTGTAAAACTCTCCATGGTAAACATGAAGACAATTCTGATCCAGTTTATGAAAACAAAACAAAACAAAAAAACCCAACCCACTCTTGTCTATCATCCTCAGGAAAAGGTGACCCAGTATATCCTGAAAAGTGTGCTTTAATTTTTTTTTTTTTAATCAGTGAACTATATGTGCACTGTGTTGTGGTTCAATTTGCAGACTTTGAAGACATATCATTACCACATTATACCATTGTGCAAACAGTGTTCAAGTTGGGGTCAAATCGTACAGCTTTCCCTTCCACAGACTTTGCATTTGTGTCATACATGGGGTTTTCAAAAGCAGCTTGTCCATTATTATTTTCATGTACAGAGCATCCTGTATACTGTGTTTTAGGTGCAGTCCTGTTGAAGACAGACAGAGTAATGTGTTAGGTATTTATGATTCATTTAAAAAGGTGTTCATCTGAAAACTCAGTTAACAACCCCAGAAGAGGTAGGCATTTCTACTTGAATGATCAAATGATAAGTAGTTAAAAATACAAGAATTTAAACTCATAAAGATGCAATAATTCCACAGACAGATAACAGAGATTTTCTTTTTCCCCTGAAGATGCAACACATTTATTGAGAACCAATTTATAGTTGAAAAATATTCTTTTTTACTAAATAACTGAAAATCTCAGTTTAATCCCCTGAAAACGTTCCATCTGTGTTGTAATGCAAAATGTATACTATATTGTAAATTATCTATATAAAATTTAAAGATAAACTATTATATCATACAGTTTATAGCAAATGTATAAAATAATACTATTTGAGCATCTGCATTCCTTCACACTCTGAACCAGTTCAAAATCAAATAGTATGGTTAAAAAATTATGGCACATACTTTAAATTGATGTTATCCTGCAGAGTGTGTCACAATTATTACAGTTAGGCTACCAACATTAAATGACCATTTTGACTACTAGTGGGCAATGAATTGTCTTGTCATTGCAGTGATTAAATTTTCTTTAGTCTCCTAATGCTGTATAACTATAGGAAAAGATTGCTTGAAAATAAAGCCAAAGAATTAATATTGGTCTCAATAACATGAACAAACTGTTGTTGAACTCAGACTAACAGAATGACACTGAGAAGACTATTGTGGCTGTATATAAGTATATGTATATAATTACATATAAACTAATAATTTTAGATGCAGAAACAGTTCCATAATGAAACCCCTCACTGACATAATACTTGTGTATACTTGAAAGCCAATAAACAGAGCAGGCATTAAAATAAATTACTTAAGATATGACTGACAATTCTGCTGTATGTCAAAACAAAATACAATCATCTACTGTAAGTAAACAAAAAACCTACTGATTATATTATTCTCTGTATGCCAATAGTTTATCTTATCCATACTGTTCTCATAAAGAGAGAAATTTATAACATTTTAAATAGGTAGGAGTTAAAGTACAGAATGGTACAATAATCTGATCTCTCAGTCAGTCATACCTAAACACAGATAGGAAGAAATGTTTATATGGGCATCTTGCAAACATTTTGAGCCTTTGCACAAATCTTATTTTACTCTGACAAAGTCTGAGGACAATAAAACACAAATTAATACAGGGATTCTATATATGTATTTTATGCTTACCTTTGTTTATAAAGATAAAAGCCAAAACCTGCAAATATAAGGGCAAAGAAAGGCACAAGGATAGCAATGGCCACTGAACTACTATTTGTACCATGTGGTTGATTAGAAGAATTTGAACCCTCAGACATGTTAAGACCTAAAAAGAATAAGAAAAAACAAGCAATATAATATCTGTGTCTGTTACCTCTGACACATACCACTCCATGAACTTCAGAATTCAGTAAAAGTTAAAGAGCTTTCAGATCAAATAACACCTTGTGATTAGGTCATCAAAATGCATTCATACAGCTGTACGCTGAGACCACCAGAAAACTAAACATAGTACGGAATACCCTATTGTGACAAGCAAGTGGATGCGGAACGTCAGGAGAACCATACGTGCACTCTGGGACTTAACTGTCTTCCTGCATGTTTCAAATTTTTGATGTTATGCTATGAAGTCTTAAATACCTTGTGAAGGACTTTTTCAGTATCTTAATTATGCAGATAAATAACGTACTAATGTACTGAGTTACAAAAAGTCAAATTTAGAATAATTATCTGTATGTATAGGAAAGGAAAAAGAGTGCTCCATTCATAAAAAATGAACATGATTTAAAGGAAAGGGTAAATCACCTGAAAAGGCAAACTGAAAATTCATCACATTGATTTAATTAGGCACTGCTGATGATACACAGAGTATAAGAGGTAGGAAAAAGTTTAAAGAAGAAAGGCCAGATATTGACAGAAGAAAAAAAAAATCTGCTGCTATTAGATTATCTACACGGTCAAGATATACACCTTTTTTATATGAAGAAGAGAATACCAATTCAACTTCACAGTTCATTTTTAAACCTTGAAATAGTCCTACGAAGAATTATGTAGGTGAGTTAGTTTTCTGGCTTTCTCAATCTTATAAAGAAATATAAAGAAAATACCAAAAATAACCTAGGTAACCAATGTATTAAAATACAGAAAATCAAACTAAATGTTGGAAGGAAAATTGACTAGGAACACCAATAAAAATATTTTTTTTCAGAGAAACAATTTTCTTGTTTCTTGCTTCTTTGGATGAAATAATAAAGTGGTAAACATGTTCAAGAAAATTTGTTCAATGATTGTCCTGTTAACTATATTACTGACTTCTTTAATTTATCTTGTACAGACGTTAAACCTATTCCTGAGTGAACCATTCTGGTCCTACAGGATGGAATCCATTAATAATGTTTTGAATATATTACAGAAAAGATTCTCCCAAGTGAATAATAATAAAAAAAAAATCCTTCTGAAAACCAAATGAAGAAATAAAATTTCCATAAGAATCTACCAAAACACTTTGCCAAGGCACTCTTGCATTTTACTTTTTATTAGATGACTTAAAAAGTGATTTCCCTGTATCAACTTATTTCAAATATTTTAAAGTTTTCATTTAAAGGAAATGTTTCCTGGTGAATATATTTCTAAAAATTCTTCTAAAAACACTTGCATATCAAATACCATGGAAATCAAGTTAAGATCCCAAACAGAGTATTAGGATTGTAAAAAAAGAATAGTTTGCCTTTACCTCATATATTCATTAATAAATACTTCCAGAATGTTCAAGAATTAATAATGTTAAAGAATTTATTGATTTTGCTCAAAGAATAAGAGTGCTAAGAGTGAAACATTGTGGCTAGAAGAACCTGCATTTGCTTCCAAATACAATAATTTTATCTGAAAATAAGTATTCTATTTAAGGAGGAATAACAGTAACAAAAGTATTTCCTCTTCTAACACTTTCTTAACAGTATTTTACCATTTGAGAAATGATTCGTAACTAAATTCAAATTCTTTYTGAAGAAGAAATATCACAGTTCTCAAAGGACACTATCAGATAACTGCATGAAATTCTTTTCTCCTTAAATAAGCACAAAACAGAAGTATTTCTTTTGCCAATGCTGTCTTCTCCAAGAAGAATAAATAATGATTATTAGTTTGGCATAGAACTGAATTTATAGACCCAAGAAGTCCATTTTCAGGAAATTACTGCTTATCAGCTCAATAAAATTTTGGTCTTCTTAGGATTATCATAAGGAATTACTTGAAAATAGTCAACAGTATCACTCTTCTATCAAGTATTTAGGTTTAATGTTGTTTCAATACAAGAACTAACGTCTATTTAGCACAGTACTTATTCTAAAACACCTGCTTTCTAAACAATGATTAAGATGTAGAATTAAATTAATTACATACATTCTTATAAAAATATTGCTCAAGACATTGCAAATGCATAGCTATAATAAGCAGTACATCACAAGGCAATTGTAGCTTCATATATGACAAAACACTCTTTGTGAGTAGTATTTTAAATGTGATTTTAAGATATGTCAGTATTCTGTAAAATGTCAATGCTGATAAAATTCTTCAGAGGCTCTTATCTATATGATGTAATGAAACAGAATAGGGGACACTGAACTGGAAAAACATTAGAATTTGCTGAATACCTAATCTCTGAAGTCCAAATTGCCCATAATCTTTACCCTGGATGAATCCTTGAAAAACATATGTAGCTCCATCAGGTTCAGCAGAAACCTGTAAACAAAAAGCACTTAGAATTGAACAGGGAAAAGTTGGTTACTAGTATCTTGTTAGAAAAGAGGTGCTCTACTATGCTTGACTGCTTACCATTATTCCCCATTCAAAAAAACCAAATAAATAACATAAAACTCTTTCTGCTGAGAAATGTATAAAGTACGAAAGGAAAGACAGCTGTTAAAGGGAGAACTTAGAAATGCTACATTATGGCCAGATATAGTACCTTACACTACCTTGAATCGAATTATTTTTTAAACCAATAAAACTTAAACAGTTTAGCAATTCAAGAAGTCAGCATTGCTAAGGATCTTACATACTTGATAATTATCTGATTTTTTAGGAAGTGGATGGCAAAAGTTATGTGGAAGATAATCCTACAGAGGCACGCATTGAGGTGTTAATAATCACTTTAAATATGAAAGGCCTTCCATTCAACTGACAGGTAGTTGCTTTGTTCGTACTCAGTGCTCATTAGAGTAATTAATTATACAGCAGTAGACAAGAAGAATATTGAATGAGGCTTTGGTACAAGAACAAGATATGCTAGTATAAACCTAGAAGACCTGGGGAAGTGGGAAAAGGGTTGTGATCCTATGAATATCTCCCTTACTAGAGTAAGCATGTTCTAAACTAAAACATTTTACTCAAATTTACTGGTATTTTCTTCCCAGGATAGTTTTTCAGTTTAAATTAAGTGGTCCCAAGGCAGTTGCCTTCACTTCCCTTGAGGTTCCCTCTCTCATGGCACCAGCATGTCTTCAGCAATCATGTGAGGCTAAGTTTTCACTGAAGAAAGTGTGCATTTCTCAGGTGAATTTTTTACTTTGGGGTAAGAAGTAGTGCTCAAAGTTTTAAAAAATATAAAACAGAATTTATGAATATTCTTCAGATATTCGTAAGAAACCTCTTCTACTTCTGGCATGTTCACCTCCATTGGTGGCACTGTACAGCTTTACCAGTACATACTGCATAAAGGAGACAGGTATGTGTACAGACAGATTTCTGAAAAGCTGAAGAAAAATGAGAGGCTTTAATAGGGATGTATGAGTGTTCATCATCATCTTCACCCAAATTAATTTAGGCCCCTTCTTTTCTGATAAGTATACTTTCTTCTCTGGCAAATAAACTGTCTCAGGTCCCCAACACACTCAGCTTCTTCCAGGCTTAGCATTGTCTTGGCAGTGCTGGTTTCTCCTCTGTTTGTTCTCTGAAGGGATTTCCTCTTCATGATTTAAAAACATCCAAGTCCCTCCTTCAGCTCTCGATCTCTCACTCATGCACCCTCTTCATCTCTGTTACAGAAAAAGCTCACCCCAGAACCTCCAACGGGGGCTTAACGGTTAGTTGGAGTGATATATTTAGGTTTCCCCATCTATGTAACAGTTTGGCTTTTTTTTTCATAGTATTTCTAAGAATATCACCAAAAATTAAAACATGACTGTTAGCCTAATGATAAAAATTGCTATGATATTATACGATAATGATAAGAAAACTTCTCAGTATCTTGCAATAAAGTTCAAAAGAGAAGCAAGATAAATGCTTCTTTGTTGCCATGTGCTATAATCATGCCTACAAAGTATGTCAATTCCCATATTTTTCCTCAAACTGGTCCCCTACATCTTACAGTGACATTTTAATTTCTTTTAATAGCTCATCATTGTGAACAGCATTTCACTTGATATGTCTCAACATTTTTGGTGCAGAATACCAGCGTGATTTCAAATAATAATATAAAAAACGCTTTGCTTTCTCTCTCTTTTGTAGTAGGAATATACTCACAAAACCATCCATTGCCCATTTTTCCTCTTTCAACTTGCTCACAGAAGTATGAGAGGGTGCTTTAATGAGATAGATGTGGAGCATTAGCCGAGCTTCTTGGCTTTTATACACTCCTGTAAATATAGTTTTAAAGTTTATATTTGTGTTAGGTAGACAAATCATTTCATTTTTAAGAATAAGCATTTAATTTCTTGCCTTAAATAGGGAAAAGAGGGAAAGTAGGTACCATTTTCAGCAACATTTTATTTTAGTAAGATACATTCTTTTATTGAAGCTAAAATATTTTGTGAAATTATTTCTATCACCATAGAATTTCAGTGGAAACTATTTAATTTAGCCCATAGAGTGGACAGAATGGAAACTATTCACACAACTGCCTACTTAATAGTCATGGTAACGAGTCTGAGACAAAGAAGAAATATTGACAGTGATCTGGTTTGAGATGAAAAGTATGGTTCTGAATCAGGCAGAGTGTATTTGAACCTCAGGTCCCCACTTTCAAGATCTGTAGTTTAGCCATAAAGTCAAGAAGGTGATAAAGGAACATCCACACAGAAAAAAAAAAAAAAAAAAAACATTTCCAAAAGCAGGTGCTGAATTAAAAATGTCTAAATTTGAAAGGATTTCACAAAAATGGAGTTGTTCTCCATTGGTCAATATTGTAACTGTATCTTCCACAAAATGATAAGATTTGCATATAACATAGAGTCCAATAAAACTAAAACTTTTTTAAAAATGATTGTTACCAATTAATGGCTTAGAAACCTTGGTGTTTTAGATAGTGGAGCTCTTTAGTATGCTCATTTCCTTTCTGGCAGGGCATTGCAGTTACTGTTCCACTCATATGAAGTTTCAATTTGCAGAACTCACACAGGGGTCTATTGCATTTAATATGCAAGCTGCTGATGTTTAAAACTTTTAACAGAAACAAAACTGAAACTCAAACCAAGAAAAAATAAGCCCAAACCATTATTCCTCCACCTCCACAAATTTTTACCAAACTGAAATTAAAACTCACTGGTTGATTGACTCAATACATCATAGATGTCATACTGCAAATGAATTAGGCTCAGACACTGACTCTGATTTCCTTTTTTTTCTAATTTATACTGACTACCAAATGTGGATGACTTCAGACTAGACTCAGCCAGTATGTTTTAGCTAAGCATGAATTAAACTGGATCTCTTTATTAACCAACTCAAAACTCAAAAGGTGAAGCAATATCCTTAATTTGCTCATTTCCCATTTTTTATGTTCGTCCAAATTCTGTGAAGGGAACATGAATTAAAGACAGCACTGAGATGTAGGAGAAGATCCTCATTCAGTGAAAAAGTGTAGCTAAGGCTACACAAAAACACTAGCTAACATAGCAGCAACAGGAATGAAATATCTAGATTTTCTGAACAGGTACTTAGTGCTGTTAGTGTCTTAGGGTAGAGAAGGAAGGAACGCTGACACAACTAACTAGCTTAGTATTGGACAGTGGTGCTGCAAAGAGATGATCTGGGAAACAGTAGGGTTTTCAAACTAGAAGGTAGAGTTTTGTATACATGGTCAGAAGAAAATGGTGGGTGATGTTATTGTGTTATACAGGATTCCACAGGAGAAAAACTGGAATTAAAAAGTTGTCATATCTGTCTTGCTGGTAGCTAATCTGAAAAAGATAACACTTTTAAAATGGAAACAGATTGCAGTCCCAGATAAATTCCACCTAAGAAAAGTCATTTAACTTTCACCTCTGTGTTAGGAGTTTAGTCACTCTAGGCTCTCGCTACAGGCTATGACACAATATAAGCACCTGAAGAGTCCAATTCAGACTATGATGCAAACTGCCTAGCTCTTTTCAAAAGCTGTAGTAGGAGGCAGGGCAATGAGGTTCCTAATTCAGGTTTCTCAATTATGTGCCTAAATTCACAGAAGAAAAGCCCTCTCCATATTCAGGATAGGCAATTATCCCACACTCTGTAAGGAGTATGGTTATATATAATTATCTGTGGGCTAACAAGCAGCCTTACTTTTGTGTTAGCACTGCACTGAGCTCAAATTAATATTTCTTGATAAGGTACAGTTTAGTATCTTGTTTTAAGGACTGCATTAACTTTATCATGTAGCTCTTTGTCACTTCAGAATTTGGACAGTGAGCCTCTGATTATCACCTAGAACTTGGGAAAAAATCATTCACATCTGCCATGAATGTACTGTATAAAACGTACACTAGGAAATATTTTATGATGCTGGTGCTCTGGTGTGTGTACATGAGCATGAACATTATGTATGAATGCTCAAGCAAGAATATAGAGAAAAATTATCCCACAGAGCAAGATTCCACTGTTCTCTACTAATTTACAGCGATGGATTCACAGGCAATTCTCCATGAAAGGCTGATGTGCTTCTTCAGAGCTGGCCACTAGTTTCCCAATGGACAAGACAGTGTCTAGTCTGAGTCAAATCAATAAATAAATCCTCATAGGCATTTTTGTACAGCTGTACCTTCCTTTTCTCTTAACCCTTATAATAGCATTCTTATTTTCACTCAAGCTACCCCACTTCTAACCTGCATGACAGATGTATACTACAATCACTGCAAGCAGAGGTGTCAAAGAAAACAGAAGTGAAAAAAAAAGCAGCAAATGATGAAAAGTATCAACCAACAAGACAGAATGCAAAACAGTGAGTACTGCAGGGGGAAGAGAACTACTTTTCAGCTCAGAAACACACAAGTCATGTATAGGAAAATTCAACTTTCTGACATCTAAATGTCTTCTTGATCCATCCACAGATCCTTGACCCTAAGATACTCTTTCAATATATAGCATCTCAGCTTCCTATCTATAAAATGGTAAAGAAAATAGCATTAATTACATGAGAAAGAAGATGAAGTATGCTACGCCTGTATGTAGAGTACAAATGGGCATTTGTAGTAACCACATCTGTGTCCAACTGGGGAACAATTTTATTTGGGGGAGGAGGTTGCTTGGGTGAAACAGCACAGCTTTTACATTTAATAATCCTAATATGTGAAATAGTACATTTGCTGCACCTAACACCCTCATGGAAGCTACATGGCTGAAACTAAACAGACAACACATGACAAAACAAATTCACACAGACAGTCAAGAAAATACAGTTGCCAGTCAGAAATTATTTTTTAGGAAACAGCCAGTCCACGTATGACCTCTTAAGTCTGATTCTCAAAGGAGACCTACAAAATACCTTCAACAAGACAAGCCTGGTGAAAAAAAATTCATTGCTTTACTAGATACTAAAAATTATGAACTCAGCAGAGACAATGATTCTGTGGCCCATTACATGCTTCCCAGGACCAACCCCCTCAGAAACATATGCACTCAACTTTTCCCCTCTCTTTTTCCAGCAGACTAATGGCCTGTCACTTATCTCCTTGCTAACACATCCGTAAAAAACAGTCGTGTTAAACCACTTGAGGGAAAGGAATCCTTATGTGATAAACAAGACTAAGAACAGCAGTGTCCAGCCTACACTTAACTTCAATTTTTAGGCTTCGTCAGCCCCTTGTGAAGGCTGTCATAGGCAGATGGTGAGGTTACACAGAACCAAGTTTTCAGTGATGATATTGATTTAAAGTGGTTCTTTTGTGCTGCTTCTCCATGCCCCTGTGCTACAGCCTGCCACTCCTGCGGCATGACAGGTCCACCATTTGCGTGGCTGTGCTATGAATTCAGTCAAGAAACAGGGTTTGAAAAACAAACCAAAATTACAAACTCAAACATTTTTGTAGTATTTTTGTTTGCTTGTCTGTCAAGCCATATCTGTAGTTCCCACAGCGTAGAGAACTGTGCATGTTGTTGTGCCAGCATAACCATGGTGACAGTGCTCTGCAGTGCAGGGACAGTAGGAATAACGTAAACCAATATCGCAACCAAGGACGACTTCTGAAGCCATGAAGGCTTGCTGATTTTTTCAACTATATCAGCTAGTTTGACAAAAGCTGTCATCTCTCCTTATTCTCCGTGTTCTTTAATTATCTCTACTTTGCTAGGTCAGCACACATTAATATCATCATACTGCTTTTTAGCCATTAATATGCTCTTGTAGGGAAATTTTGTCATTTAAGAATTAAGAAAACCTCAAGAACAGTAATTTAAGTTTATTTATAGTATTTAAGAAAGAAGAATGTTTGAGAATTAGGATGATTCTCACACTCCTTACTCCCTATTAACTCCAACTATAATAAAAACCTGGAAATTAGAAAAAATTGAGGAAAAAGTGAAAAATTCCCTTCAAAAAGGAACTGAATTAGAATCAAAATTTCTTTGATAAACTGAGAAAGTTTCTCAGTTGTTGCAGTTGTTGAAAGTTTAAGTGTGAAGCGTAAAATTACAGGCAACATATGTATATAAAGCAGCAAAATTAAATTCAAATGAGTTTTTCTTATCCCCTACCTGAAAGCAGCAATTCCATGTTGCTGTTAGTAAGCGTTGCATTTACTCTTCCTGAAGTTGCATTGAAACTGGTGACTGTCAAAGTCATAGGCTGTTTCTTGCTTTTGTAATTGTAAGATCCTTTCCATATATAATTTTGGGCAAATACATCATCAGGAACTATACAGACATCAAACATATTTCAATATATATTGCAATATTTAGTAGTTTTGAAGTCAAACATCCAGCAAAATGTATGATAAATAACAGCATTTCCTCTATTCTCCCCTCTCTACTTCTTAGATCTATTGGACATTATCTTCATATATAAAGCACAAAAAGCTGGCATGAACATTTATGAAGGAAATAAATTAGTACTGAAGTCACTGCTATACCTTCATTTGCACCTTTCTTCAAATATGGACATTTGCTAAAATAAAACTAACTTTTTAAGGTCTAATTTAACAGCTGTAACCAAAAGACCAGATTCTTCTCCTTGCAAAGTCTATTCTGTGCCAGTACAGACAGGCAGAGATGTACAACTAGGATTAAGTTTAGCAGAAATTAACATCTATTTAGATATTAAAATCTTTGTAAACATACTTAAATGATACTACTGGCTTATAAGCACCTACTTTAATATCTGCCCATATTATCTTTAATGAAAATGCTACATAAGAAGTTTTGTCTTTGACTTCAAATGCTTAGAAAACAATACGAGCTTTATCAGGAGAAAAAAAGTCATTCCCCTAATTTAAAATTCAAAGGAGATCATAGACTGCAGGAAGAATAAGTATGTCGGAGTTGAACCTTTACTTTCAAAATTTACCATTATCCAACTGTAAAATGATTCATTTTAAGTAATGATATTCTAGCAACAGTACTGTTCAGAAGAAATGTGTTACTTAGGCAGTGAAATACAGATATATGGAAATGTTTAAATCTTAACATGAGATGCCATTTAAACAATGAAATTGAAGGTGACTAATGATGACCCTACTATACTTGACAAAGGAAATGTATCAAATTTAGACCTATCAAAATAATCAATATTTAAAATTGCCACTTTTATGATATTTGGAGCCACATCCAGTCAGGTTCAATGAAAAGCTCTCGGTTTGTGACTGCATTGGCATCTCATGTAGGATAAGCACACAAGAACATCCGCCCTTTCCCTCTCAGGACATCCCAAAATTCAAGACTTGGACACAATGGAACACTTGACAGTCTTCTTTTATTGTTTCTTTTATGGGCCACAGAGACAAGGTGTCTTCCCTATGGAGGGAAAATATCCCTCATATGTTTTTATTTGTGCATGCATACAAGAATTGTTTGACAAATTAACAGGTAAGAGCAAAGCATCTAGATACTGAGCGGGCAAACCAGAAGCAAGGGAACAGCCTGGTGCAAACAGTCTCATGCTGATTATTTGTGCTCTGCCTGCTTTTCTTTCATCTGGGTTTCAGGAAAGCTGAAACTTTACATACTTTATGTGAGCTTTATGTCCTTATTTGCAATTAACTGGGATTGTGCAAAAAGTTTCTGAATGGAAAAATTGCTAACATTACTCCCATACACTTCCCAATAAGACAAAAACTTTTAGACCCATGTCCAATATATTATTAACAAGCAGTTTTGAAGGAGAAACAACATGTTAAAAAAAAGTATATGAAGGTATTACTTTTGGAATCTTTTCTCATATTGGTAAGCATTTAATAGGGTTATAGTCAAAGGCTAATTTTAGTTAAGGAGACTTGTCTCTTCAGAAAGTATCTTCAGAGGACAGGGAAAGGTTTTTCTAGGATCTATTCAGGACAATAACAATGTTTTTTCTGGTACAATGTATAGTAATGCAGACTGTTCAGTATTACAATGGTTAACTTTCACCGATTATTTTTCACTCCAGCTCCCAACAAAGCTATACGCATCCAGCCCTTAACTGAGCAAAAACTTAAGTTCTTGGACTCCACAGTACTATCACTGTTAATAAGTGTTATCTATGCTCTAAAAGTGGTCACACAAAAATTTCACTTTTTTCAGACAGCCTCAATTTATTTCTGACAGACTAATATAGTTTCTGAATATGTACATTGCATAAGGTCTTAAACAAAACAAAGTGACTTCAGTGAAATCAATAAAACTCCAACCATAGATCAATAGCTGGAAAATGTACACAGATAATAATATCATATAGTCTGGAAGGGCTTAAATATTGGGGAATAACTAATGCTTTCATTGTTCTGTGAATACAGTTGCTAATTTGATACCCTTATTCATTCTGAGCCATTCTGCGTAGTCTCACTAAACAGATTCTCATTGTCTTTTCTACAGAAATAATGGTTAAAACTATGTATTTATCAGAGTACTTACCACTTAGTTTGGGACTTGGTGTTCCCAAAGCTGGTCTGGGATCCTTCACCAGTATTTTGGAACCAGCTGTTGGAAAGAATGAATGACCAAATCATGAGCAAATCTCCCATCTAAAACCAAGTAAAAAGCACTTCCATAATGGAATTTATTTATTACATAGGATATAAGATGCTGCCTCAAATTCCAAGTATGAAGGAGGAAGAGCCTCAGTATTGCAGGAGCACATACCCACTGATTTCTTCTATGACACATTTGCTTTTAAGTCACCTCAATGCTACCAAGTTGTTTGCAATACCAAAGCAGTGTAGCTCTCATTTCAGAATCCACCGTTTTGGACCAGGTATCTAGTATGTTAGATGTCTTCAAATATTCTATATGACCTAAATTGGGATCTGCATAAAAAAGCAACATGGGCAGTGTTTTGACTGGAAAGCAATAGCACCAAACAGTGAGAAGTTACATAACAAGGGTGTCTTAAATCATGTTCCTTTCTAGGATAGGATTATCTTCAACAGTATTGAGTGAAGCATCTCCTTGTGTTCAGGACTGAAAACCCAAAGATGCATTAACAATGGAGAAGGTCATTATTTCTTTTAAAGCATGACAGCATCAGAAGAAACAAATGAGGTTCTCCAAAGTATCTCCAATTGCTCAGCTAATTTGAGCAGTAGAAGTTGGAGATCTTTTGTTTTGGAGTTTTGGAGAACCTCATTTGCAGTTCTTCTGTGCCTAGAGCAGGAACTCTCCCCTCATCTGAAGATGATGCATTAAATGCGATGGGGCACTGCCACTTCCTCCTGCTGAATCTATTTTATTTCACAGAAACTAATTTGGATTCACTGGGCTATAAAGAAGACAAATAATTCTATCTCCTATTGTAGGACACTCTCATGTGGTACTAGGCTCCATTCCTTGCTCTAATGGTTATTTCAATATTTTGTATTTTGGATCTTGGCTTGGAACCCAGACCTTCCCTCTCCCTGGTTGGTACTCTAAAAAAATAGACAATAAAAGCAACTACCTTCTCCCTGAGTGGACTATTTGTCTGCATAATAGGAAACTTCAGCAGGAAGCACTGGAAATGCTTTTCTTGAGAATGCTGAGAATAACCTTTTACAGAAAGTATGCTCTTGGCTTATATGTTAAAACTGGCAAGGAGGGAATTTAACATAAAGGTCTCATGCCCTCCTCATTGTTCTTACTATTGATTGATCAGATAAAATGGGCATAGCATCAGCTCTATTTCCTCTGTGTTTTGAAAGAAACTATTGAACTTCAGGGAACACGGCTGATCTGGAGGGCATGCTTTAACAGTGTATGCTTTGTGACTACATCAAGCTCAGGTTAGAAACGACTGAATAACAGTTCCCAAAGGGCATTAGTATAAACAATTGCTGAGTCGATCAGCCTCGTCAAGGTGGATACATTCCTTGCCATGCTCAGAAGTGAAATTTTAAATTCAAATTCAAATTTAAATATGATTTTAATTTTAAATGCAAAATTTAAATACAAAAATCAAACTGAAACAAGGTATCTACAGGGTTCACATTTTTAGGTCCAAACACTTGCTCAGCAGGACTTTCAATATTGCATTTTTGTATTTAAAAGACAAAATTCTGCCTTAATTCCTCTACAAATCCTTCTATAGGATCTGTATACAATCCACTCTAAGAAGTTTTTTATTCCTTTTCATCTCTTCCTATTTTTGTGAAGTTCACCATCACAGGTGAACAATCTGACCCAGTGCTTTTCTCCCATTTGTAGGAGAGACATGTTTCACCTACCACCTCTCTGTGTACCAGGTAAGATTGAAAATATATGAGAGATGTTTTACTTTACCCAATTAGAGTTAATACTTAACAATATGCTGTTCATTCTTATCTTTTTCTGCTATTAAACATTAAGAAGCAAGACACCTGATCCTAAACACCTGCCTTTCTATTAATCTGGTTTATAAGTGCCACCATTTGCAAAAATAATAAATCAAACATTTCCTGAAAAAGAGGAAGAAGTCATCTTTTTATTTGCCTTTTTAAAGTTGGAACGGCTGTTAAATTCAATATCTTGCAGCAACAGAGAAGAAGTAGCTTTACTGCTAAGGGGCATACCATTGGTTTTGCTGCTTTCACACACATCTTCTGAACTGAAGACAGGCACCTTTCACTATAACAACTTTTTATATCACTTAATACCTTCCCTGCAGTGTTTTGGGTTAACGAGTCACGACATTTGTAGGTCTAGTAGCCGCTTGGCAGTAAATACCAGAGACAAAAGGAGAATTTCCATGCAAAAGTGATGAAATACCTTCTTAAGCCGCCTCTATACTGCTACATCCCTTCTCTTCAGGCAGCAGCCATACCTAAACTGCTGAGAGTTAACTTTATCTTTAGAGGAGATTGTACAGGTGGTATATTGCATTTGGTCCTGGGTCTTCTCTGTATCCTTTATTGGACACCTCTGGTCCTAATGTACAATTATTATGTATGGTTTTGTTTTCAATTCAAAATTTTCAAAACAATTCTGCAACCCAGAGTTCTGTTTTTATGACATGAAACTGAAAACAAAAAAAAAAAAGCTTAAAAGTGGGGAACAAAAGTATGTAGGGGTATTTCAAAGGTGAAAAGCCTGCTGGGACACTGTTGGAGGACTGTGTAAAGGCAGAAGGAGGCAAACAGAGCAGTCTTGTCCATACTGCCTACTGAGCAGCATCTCTTGAGTAAACTGTAATCATCTGTAATGTAAACATCTCTTGAGTAAAGTCTGTGGAAACAGGGAGCTAGTTGGTTCATTTCCCAAGAGAGCTTGGCAGTGAACTAATATTCCTGCATTTCTGCAACATTTCCTTAGGACCATGGGAAACTGTTAAATGACAGTGTAGATATAGTTAACCATTTAAAACTTATTTTTTAATTCTTGTAAAGGTTTCTCACCATTAGATAGAACATGTTAGAATTTGTTAGAATTTGTTTTAATATTATCAGCAAAAAATTCTTGGATCAAACTACAATTCATGAATCCGATTTGTCCTGCCATAACACTTCCTGAGCACAGAGCAAGTCATGAGCTTCCTGGCAGTTTGTTTTCTGACACTGTAATACAAATATTCACTTCCTGTTTCCCTTCTAAAGGGCAACAGTGGGATATATAGCCTTTGAATAAGAGACCTTGGGGGTAACCCTATCTGAAACATTAGGTATCAGTAATGTAAAAGTGCTTTAATTATTCAGGAAAGCAGCATTCCAAATAGTTGCTATACTTGAGGATGCTTCTTATCTCACATATGAAAAACACCGTTTTCATCATGGTTTTGCCATGAGGTTTTTCATGAGACGCTGTGACAAAGTATGTAGTAAAGATTAAAACCAACTATTAATAGCATATTGGAACCTCAACAACAAAGCAAACACATTAATTTTGTTTGCAAATAACAGTTTCTTACATACGAATGTAAAATAATAATAAATACTATGGATTAATTCCATGGAGCAATTTAGACATCTGCTTGGACTTTAGGCATCATTATGTAATATTGCAACTGCCAGAACTGTCTTGCAGCTGACACAATCTCTGTAAATAAAGTCATCTCGGTCTAAGTTTAAGTATGTGCAAAAACATCTAGGTTCTTACTCCACTGAGCTTATCAGAATGTAATTCACACCTGGCCCAGTCACGCATCTAAAAGTAGGCGTCACCCATGTATTTGGCTTCCAGAATTAAATCCAAAATTGACATCTCTGAGCAAAAGAAAGACAAGTACATGAAAACATGTGTCCCATTAAACACAGTGGACAAAGGATTACAGTTTCCCCTTAGATATTCTCCCTCTTAGTTATCCTCACCATTCTGTCTTATTGTTATTAGACTGCAAGTAAACAAAATCACTGAAATGTGATATATGAGAGATGGAGTGAGGGAAAGAGAAACAGAAGAGCTTGCCTTCACAAACTGGAACTTTCCCAGTCCATGTGCCATCAGATCTACAGGCTCTATGCTCTGATCCTCCTGCCAGAAAGAACCCTGGCTGACAAGTATAAATCAATGTATAGCCAAGTGAGGGAAGATCCATTCCTGCAACATTAGCATGAGTTGGTGTTTCTGGTTGTTTACAGCTGTGAGCTACAAAGAAAACATGAATTATCCTTTAGTCAAAATGGTGAAAATATTTCTGAAGGAATAATCTATACACACTCTGACAGGTAACTAATTAAGTTAGAAACATCAATAAAAATAACATACAAATATTCTTTTTAAATTCATATTAAAATGCATTATATATTCTATGAACTACTGTTATGAGCCTGTAAATGCACTCTTGAAAATAGACCTTTCTCTCTGCAAGAGATCAAGAATCAACTTAAATGCACTCTTGCATGACCAAAATTGTCTGCATATGTGAAGACAAACATCATGACATAATATGAATTGTAACACCTGTGTAGTATTGAATAACAGTAAATAAGTGTCACTTGTTTATTAAGTAAATAAGGTCACTTAGCAAAATGCTATCAAAGACGAGGAGAAATTTTTTTTAGATGAGGCCAGTTTTAAATATCAGGTACAGAAATTAATTAGCAATCCTAATTCCAAGAAAAGTGTCTCACATCTTTAACAACCACCAGTATCTGAGAGTCTTGTGTTATCTCAAAAACAGTGTACCACCAGGAGCAGAGCTGACTTTTCAATACTGGGCTACTGATTTGATATTTGCTTAGGGGGAACATTAGCACCAACTGAATCACTAAGCCTGTTTTCTTCTCTGAATATTCTCACCATACACTGAAGCGATCCTATAATTTTTCTCTTATAAGGTGAGACTATTTCCCTAAACAGAATAGTTCCTGGCTAGCTGAAGAACTAGAATGGTTAACTGGTATCTTTGGTAAATTAGCACTGTTTACTGAAGTGTAAAACATCTAAGCACTGAAAAGCTGCCTGCTGTGCCCAGGTAAGAAGGTTCTGTCCACTTCATATTCACTCGTTTTCTCCCTTCTTCAAAATGTTCTGACAAACTAGTTGGGAGACAAGAGTTCAAACTCTCTTCTACAGCTAATAATAACTATGTAGTCCAGTACAAGTTAGGGCTGAACAGGGCTTTCCTACATGTCCTGTTCCCACCACGCCTTCCTGGCTCTTTGCACTTTGCAACTAGAAAAGTTGCACCTTCCTTCCTGGAAACTGTTACCATTTTCAGCATCTCTTTGGCCAGCTGAAGGAGTCTCTGTCCTTCAGCAGGGATCGGATTTAGTATTAGTGAATACCCATGATTTTAATCATGATTAGTCTCATGATTTTAATTCTTTTCAGTTCTACAGGCTACTGTAGAAAAAAACAAAAGCAGATTTTTTACTCATTTACTTTTCATTTCATATTTCTAGCTGCTGTAAGCTAGTAATGTAAATGTATATTAACTTTGTTACATTGATGCTATTATAAAGTTAATTTAAATAGCCTCATTAGAAACTAATTAATAATTTTAGGATTAGCAGAAATATTTATTTACTCTATCAATTACTTACGTATACATTCTGGCTGAATCCCACTCCACGTAAGATCAGGAAGGCAAGTTCTTGTTGTTGATCCTTGGAGAAGGTGTCCTTTCTTACACTGAAACTGAACAACATTTCCTACCTGTTGAAATGTAGAAAGCACATTAATATTGTTGTGAGAAAATATCAGGTTTTTTCAAATTCAACAGCAAACTCTTGCACATAATAAAGGCTGGGTAAATTCTGAGGCCCTTTCTGTTGAAAGTAAATTAGTTTCATAGACCCTTTTTGATATGAAATACCATTTTGCATCAGTCACATTTAAACTACTCTCCTTCCGCAGAAATCCTCTGCAGCAGAGACTCAAACCCTCGTCTCCTGTGATCTCTCTGGTGTGCTGCTTCGGGCCTGGGGCAGTCAGGGTGCTGTGGGGCTGGAGCCAGGATTCCCACAGCGTGCTAGCTCGGGACTGGAGTCAGTCTAGCAGAGAGACTGCCACGGAGGTGGCCAGGCAGCCCCAGGGCCTAATTCCCTGGGAATTAACCCAGGGAAGCTGCACAACCTCAACGGGTAATAGATCCTGCTGGACCTTTGCTGAACTGCAGCTACCTTTGTGGAATGTTTGCACGAACCAACAAATTATAATGAGAAATTTTTCATTAGAACACACAACAATGGTCAACAATACTATTTCATGCTTCAGAAACTATAATGTTGCTATAATATTTAATTTTCTTTTTTCATGACATGAAGTAAAAAAAGACTATTTAGACAGCACACATACTAGAAAACAGAACACAAGTACATTAAAATTTACAATGGGAATTCACTGAGATTTGTTTGTAATTATTATTCTTATAATGGGTATGTGTCACATAAAAAAGAAGATGGAATTGTTCAGTCAGCAACTTTCTGCACAACCATAACATGGAATAACTTGTTCAGCATGTCCAGTCACTGTGAAATTGATGAAAGTGCAAATAATTCTCAGTTTCCATCAAATTCAGGGAAATTAGATTACAAGTATATCATTCAGGGAGTAGTTTATTACATGCTGTGAGTGGTTAACTCAAATATCAAGGTGCATAGATCTCATCTACTGCTCTGTAGTGAGCTATTAATGTATTTATCAACCAATGTTGAAAAGAGAAGCTAAAGAACTTGAACTATATGTAGCAGCATATTTATGGTTCTGTATTGGTTTTTAATTTTTGATTAAATGTAGAAGGCTTGATTCAAATTGATGCCCGAAGGTAAACTGTAGGCTCTTTCACAATAGCTTAATCCTGGGAAATAGTGTTTCACTGCTACAAGCAGTCATTTGAACCTTTATAGTACTACTCCATTTCAACTCAAGCCTCTCACCAGAATGGAATTTAATAATAACCCATGAACTGCAGATAGTAGCTCATCAACACTGTATGTGCTTTAAAATTCATCTCTTTTTTTTCCCCTTTATAGTGCTCATTGGACTATGTAATTATTTTTAAAAGATTTCGAAGAAAGTACACCAAACCACTTTCAAGATGAAGCATATAGTGGGAAAACACTAAGTTATAGAAGTAACACCAAATAGAAATAGAAGTCCCATTTTTTCTGGTAAAGGGTTTATTTGAAACAACCACCAATATATTACTTTATAACCACTACTAGTCTTATGAAAGTTCAGTAATCTGTCCATAGCAAAACAATCTCCATTCAAAACTACACAAAAAACACCTGCCTATTTAATCTTTAGCTGTCAAAGCACACAATACTTTGACATTGTCTTCGACCCCAGCACCCTTGCACTCTTGCTCATGTTAAAATATCCCAAGCCCCAGCATCACTATTAACTGTGGTTGCTTAATATACATATGAATAATGTATTTAATTTTTTTACGTGCTATTCATTCAAAGAGGACTTTATGATCTTCCTGAATATAACGTATTTAGAAAAAGTAGCTTATTTTTTTTGTAATGTGGAGTAGCTGGACCTCATGGAAATCAACAAAAATTAGAGACAAAGTTATTTGGGTACTCATACTCAGATATCTAATTCTAAATTGTAACGAACAGACTCAAACTCTGATTGTCAATAACAACTCAAGGAAAAGCTATTCTGTGGCTTTTAACTACTGAGTCACAGTATCTTGCTTATTTTCAGTTAACATTTTATGTGCTTCTTTTTAAAAGAATTCTTCTCTTCAGAGTTGAACAGTTCTCAGGATACGATTATCTTTCACACATTAGCTCAATGCTATCTAAATATGGGCAATATTTAAATTATCAGATTACAGCAATCTTGACAATTTCAGCTACTTCTGGGGTTAATTATTTAGCACCTTCTTATGAGCATATTATCTAAAAGAAATTTTTCATTGGATAGAATCTCTTTAGAGGAATAAAAGGTCAATTGATCACAAACACATACCTAAAATGTGTTCAGTGTATTCAGTAAAATTCAATATGTAGTAATTCTACTCATCAAGAATGGTATGAACAGAAAGTTCATACTTTGAGAGTTGACAGAGCTGAAAAATCATATCCTTAAAGTCTTAGGCCTACAGGACTCAATGGACAACAGTGAAAAAGGGAAGAGCTGTGCTCTTCTGATTTTTCTCTGTGACATTTTTCCTCTTCCCTAACTGCCTCCTCTTGACTTTGGATTAGTTCTTCATGAGCAGAGTCCCCCACTGGACAGACACATCAGGGAAAAACTGTTCACCTGAAGAGCAGGAACAAGGAGCACACAGAAATTTTTCCACTGTCTGCTCATCTTCACTGCAGCCCTGTCATTCATCAAGGTTTATGTAATCTGCCAAACCTATAGCTTTAGGGCACATACATTAAATCAGTTTTTAAGTTCAATATCACAAGTACATCAATGGAATACAAAATGGCACAAGTTGCTAAAGTAAGTGGAAAATTTGTGTTGATAGCCTTCCCACTTTCTATAAAAAATGTGTTGGTATTAAAAAATGAAGCCATCTTTCAAAATTTATTTTTTCTATCCAAAAGAATAACTAGCAATGAAATCACTTTCATTAGATACTCTTCCTGTTTTAAGCACACAAGGAAAATATCCATAAAAATGAATGTCAACAATATCCACGTTAGGGAAACACAACCTTTATATGTAGGTCCCAAAAGCAACAGAAAAAATACAATAGTTGTCCAAGTGTTGAAGATGATTTTAGAAGTGCTTCCATACTATTCAAGATTAGGTTAAAAATAAAAAAAGAAAAGAATGAGGCTGCCTGCTCCTGAGAAAAAGGAGTATGTTATAAGTAACATTTTCCCAGTGGAATGTTATTACTTCAAGGAAAGTCTGTTTTGCAAAACTGTTATGCCAGAAGCACCAGGTGGCACTATAATGCAGTCTTGCATATTCTTAAAAAAATAAACAAATTCTCAGTCTTGAGAAGACATTCTGTATTGTTCAAACTTTTTGTTATTCAACTAGCACAGAAGAATTGGTGTGGAGGTCTGGGGAAACATCTGAAATGTCTTTGTTCACTATGGTTTCAGATTTTAGGAAGAACTACTCCATGCCACAATATTTGTGCTCAATCCTGAAAAAAGAGATTTCCTTGTGTGCTGTTTGATATCTCTGTTCGACAGCATTTTCCATAGTATCAGTTGTGGTGTGGATATTCAAAATTTCAATTTTTCCTTTTGCTAAGAACCAAAGACCAGATTTGCTATTCCTCAACAGAGGAGAAATAGCATTTAGAGAAGAAAAGGTGTAAACATCAACCAGTAACCATTTATTAAGAATAGGATAATCCTCTAGATAAAATATATATGTATATATAAAATAATGTATAATAATATATAATATTAATATTATATAATTATCCTTATTATTTCTAACTTTCGTGGTTGATTCTACATTTCAATTTTGTTGGTCTTCAATTTACAAAAGAACACCAGGACACTGCAATGAGCTTCTCCACTCCTGCAATTCACGTCAAAGGAATGAGAGGCTAATGGAATGTCAATTCTTTCTCTTTGCGAACTTTTAGCAACATATTTTAAGTGAATGAAAATACAACCCCTGAAATTTTTGCTGTATCTGTAATCCTGTAGCCCAGAAATACAATATTGTAATTACTAGTTACGGGACAGTGCATTTGCAAGACCTCAGGGCTGATGCTTGTCAGGCTTCCTTTATGTGAACTTGTCTGGCCCTGCCTGGAGCTTTGGTTTTAGTTGGTTTAGCTGTAACATCAAATTTTCTTCTGACCAGGTGGCTGTGGCTAATTTACAACCACAGTATTATACACATAACAAGTTCTTATTCCATGCAAAATGAAATATTTATGACTAAAATCATGATGTAGTATAAAGAAATACAGGTCGGGTATGATATAGCAAAGCCCTTGAGAAAAGGGGACAAAGGATGCTGTGAAGAGGACACAGGCATAGGATGACAGGAGATGGGGCACACACTTGGCACTGGAGACCCCATGGCTCTAAACTCACCCAAGGTCGGTTAAAGAAATGCAGACCTGGAGCTGGACAACATTGGGTCTTAGGTGTAACAAAGAAAAAGTAACTAACCTACAGGGAATGCACCATATATAGTAAATTTTGATGTAAGGTTGAGCTGCAGACCGATGAAGAAAGAACAAGGTGTAGAAGCATGTTAGAAAACGTAAAAATAGCTCCAGGAGAATCCAGGAGAGCGAGCAAAAATGAAAAAAGAAAAAAAAAAAATGAAAATCACATTCCTCCCAGTGAAACACTCCAGATGCTGACACTGTAACACGCACCACCAACACCAGACTGATGCCAGAGCCCTCAGGATCCAGAGAAGTGGAAGGAACCAGAAAAAAGGTTAGAAACCAGGAAGTGCATGTATAAGAGTTTTAACTGAACTATTATTGAGATACTCTTCTGTACAGAAGAAGTATCAATTTCTTTATTTTCCTCCCTTCCCCCCCCTTTTTTCCATAATAATTAGATCTGGACTAATCAAGATTCTTGGATTAGACTGTTAAGACTTCAATTATACTACAAATTCTTGGCTTTATGAAGTGTGCTTCCTTTTTGCCCATAGCAAGAATTTGAGGGTAACACATCCTAGCCCTAAACTTCTACAGTCAGAGAGATAGTTTCTAGAAGACTGGATAGCTTTGGTAATTAAGAATTAAGCATAAGAGGTCATAAGAGGATTTTTGACACTGCTTTGATAACTATAACTAAAAATCATTGTTCATTATGTTAAGTGCCTACCCTGGTTACCTAGGATAGTACATGAAAGAAAGTTGTGTTCTTTGTGCAGTTATTCTTTGTAGTTGTATATACATTTGCATGATAAAAGATACAACATAACTCTCATCCTGTTTGGAAATTATGTAGTGTCTGGTAAGGCTAAAGTTATATTTTCATTGAAGAAGTTAATGATGCCAACTGTGCTAGTGAAGACAGCTATACTTCTGTATCACAACATTTCTTTGGGCATTTCATCCCACAATTCTATCAACACTATGGCTTTTATAAGCATTACATCACAGAAGAACTTTTACAAGGTTGCTCTGTATCTTCAGATAGCATTTCATATGGTGTTTCATAAAATAGAACCCAAGAGCTAATACAAAGCTACCGCTGCTGTAATGTGGCTTTTTTCCTTTCTAAATTCATATTATTCTTTGGCTCTCTTCAAGCTTTAATGCAAGGGACGTCATTGCTGAGTTTGTAAAAAAAAACATATGTTGCAAAAACACTAAAACTGTCTGACATATATGACTATTTATAACACTAAGTATAAGTCATAATAATAGAAGATACTACTGAGCTGAAGTAACAGTCTAGAAATGTTTAGAACAATTTCCTATATTACTAGCAATATATCAGAAGATATATTTCTTTCCAAGAAGCAACTTATTTTCCAGATTATTGATGAAGTGGATATTCACTGAGTCCTAAAGATAGTTTTTCTTTGTAATAGCTCTTCATTGTAACATATTGCTAAGATAGATCTGTCAAATCAAAGATAGTCAGATGAAGAGTAAACATCCTAGAAGCATAACAGTCATACCAAGTGATGCCACAAGCTATGTCTGGTATCCAAGTAACACTAAACTAGTATTTTTTGTGGATGTTTGAACACACGAACGCTTTATTACAAAAGTCCTGTTTAACAACTGAAGCACTGCTAAACTGTGAAGTGGTGATGTGTGCGCTTTTTGTTAGCATAGGATATGGGACGCCAAGTTCTGATACTTCTTTCTCTTGGTCAGGTCTGGAAACACGTCAAAAATGCCTGAACTTTCAAGTCAAGCAATAAGACATGAAAACAGATAATCAAGAGGTAATACAAAACAGTGCTGTGGAAATTCATGACTTGGCATTTGTATTGTGAAGGGTAGATACAGTCAGTGATATAGCCAGTGATATAGCCAGGAGAAGCAACTTTATGTTTAGTCACTTAAGTGACTTATTTACTGTTAGTTAACAATGTGAAGTGCTTAAAAGAGGTTTAAAAAAAAAAAAAAACACATAAGAAAAAAAATCTGGTTTAGAATCAGAAAGCATCTCATATATTCAACAGTAACAACTCTGTATTATTCATTTGCCAGCTGCAAGCCATTTTGACTAATTCTGCATAAGCTCTGTTGGTCTGTTTTTAAAATGATATAGAACTTAAGGAATCTATCAGACAAAGAACCAAAGCCCTATTGTCTTTTGTATTTTGGTATAAATTTGAATTATTCTTTAACTTTCTGCTATGGATGGAAGAAAAGTCATCATATTATTATCCCATTCATACAGGAAGCCAATTGTAACATAACATGAATTCAGCTACATGTTTATGGTTTAAATGAGTCATAATATTATTAAACATATAGTTATGTAATATTTCTTTCCAGGAATTATGGATGATAACTTGTCTAGAACAGATCATTTTTACTGTCATTTTTTTCTACCCAATAAGGAGCTAAACTCAGCTTCATCTGTGCAAATGATATTCCTACTCTGCCCTCTATTAACTAAGCAATTATATTTACAGTGGCATGCAAACATTTAGTTTCTATATAGAACCAATTCATTACATGAGACCTTGAGGATAAGCTGCTGGTTAGGCAAGGGACACACAGCTTCTACAGTTTACAAAAGAATTGTTGTTGAACTAAATTGGCAGATTTGCCCCATTAATCTGCAAGGCACCAGCCTTATAACTGAGGGATCAAGGGTGTAAATTCCAGCAGCAGCTGCACTTGTTTTAGAAATTATTTATCAGCTGACATTTTGCCTGTTATTTTAGCAGTTCCATGCTAGGTGTGAGTGATGCTTTCATTCACAACCACAACTACATCTCAGATGAAAGAGGTCACATTGCTTCTTCAGCATAAGAAGCACTCATTAATATGCCAGAGAAATTCTGACAATAAAATTGCAGAAGATGGTCATTGCAGTGATTCATTTCTTATACAGTTGAATAAGGAGTTGCTCTCTAGCATAATATTGTATTATACCCAAAGGAAGTTAGCCCAAGGACTGCCCCTGCATATTCTATCTTGGCATGAAACAGCCCTGCACTTCATTCCCTGGAGAAAACTGAGTCAAATATATTATCACTTCTCTATGACTGTGGTCTAGCAGAATCCAAAATCCCAAATATTGATAAAACTCTCACTAAGCAGGAGATAAAGGACACTGAAATGACAAATCAAAGGAATCTTTGTCCATAATCCTTTGAAAAGTCTTTCGCTACAACCCTGTTATAAATGATGTCTGTGCTGTGTATCTGCTCAAAATTTCAATCAGCCCTTTCTTGCATTTCTGGCAACCTGCAGTCTTCATTTAAATCCTGCTACTCGACAGGTGCCACGTATAACCTGAGAGCTGCCAGCTCACTCTTCTGTCTCTTCATCTTCACATGACTGGAGCTTCCAGCCCTGACACCAAACACAGACATAGCAGGATCAAAAAACTTTTTTGATTCTTTCTTAGTTGGTATGGATCCAAACACACATCACATGGCAATCATAAGAATGATCAACCTAATTCTCTTCTCCTTCATACTCGATTTACACTGATACAATTTTACTAATTTAATGGAACTATTTCTGATGTAAAGCGGTGGGGGTGAAAGAAGAATCTGGTTTGTCTGTAGCATACTTATTTTATTCTTAGCAAATTATAGGTCACATTCTCACATCTGCACACCACTTATTTGCCCAGGAAAAGTCACACTGAGGAAAAAGTCTCACTGAAGTAACTATCTTGTGTAATTAGAAATTCAGCAGCTTTTTCAATTTCACATTTTGATATTGTTACAGCTTAATCAATGTAATAAAACTAAAGGTTTCTCATTATATTATGAAAAAGGTTTTCCGATGCTGAAAACAAGAACCCTCTTTTTTAGCACTGCTATGTCAAAATAGCATTCTGTATGAACTAAAATATATAACAAATGACCATTTTTTGCATGTATTGCATTCTAAACAGAGGAAATGCTTTGCAGATAATTCAGTTTCCAATGGGAGCACATGGAGACACCATTCCTTCTTTGCCACAAGTCCCTGTGGCACAACAACATCCTGGGGTGCATCAGGAAGAGTGTTGCCAGCAGGTCGAGGGAGGTGATCCTCGCCCTCTACTCAGCCCTGGTGAGGCCACATCTGGAGTACCGTGTCCAGTGCTGGACTCCCCAGTACAAGAGAAACATGGAGCTACTGCAGCGAGTCCAGTGGAGGGCTACTAAGATGATTAGGGGACTGGAACATCTCTCACATGAGGAAAGGCTGAGAGAACTGGGACTGTTTAGCCTGGAGAAGAGAAGGCTCAGGGGGTATCCTATCAGTGTGTATATCTGATAGGGGAGGAATAGAGAAGATGGAGCCAGACTCTTCTCAGTGGTGCCCAGTAAAAGGACAAGTGGCAGTGAGCACAAACTGAAATACAGAAAATGCCATTCAAACATAAGAGAAATCTTTTTTACTGTGAGGGTGACAGAGCACTGGAACAGGTTGCCCAGAGAGGCTGTGGGGCCTCCATCCTCGGAAATACTCAAAACCTAACTGGACACGGTCCTGAGCATCCCTGCTCAAGGTGACCCTGATTCAGCAGGGGAGTTAGACCACATGATCTCCAGATGTGCCCTCCAACTTCAGTGACTCTGTATTCTGTTTTGGTCAGATCATTTCCACATGTAAAGACACAAGTTCTCTCAGGAAAAAAGAATTCTGTTGGTTTTTAGAGTACGTGTACATGAGAAATTTGGCACACAGCATACAGTCTTTTAAGGTGAAAAACCATACTTGACAAACAGTAGGGAGCACACATTGGTGTTGAGACACTGAACGTCTTCAAAGTGAAACCAAGCAGACCTTGATCACCAGGATTTCATGAAGTGCAAAGCACGGCTAACAGGGTGACAAGGTCAGCGTAATCCAGCAGCTAGGAATAAGGAAAGACAGTACCACTCAAACAATTAACTCTTTTCAAGGCACAAGCAGTTTCTGGACCTCTAATTAAGAGTTTCTAACTTTCTAACTTTGAGGTATTATAAAGACTTTAATAGACAAGGTAATTATTAAATATATATATATATATATGCACAGAGAGAGAGAGAGAGAGAGAGAAAGAGAGAGAGAGAGAGAGAATATACTACCTGATAGCCAAATGTGTTGTTTTGTGATCCATGTCGTGGGACTCCTGGATTTTCACATGCTGTGCGAGTAGGTTCTTTAAAAAAAAATTACAATAAACAACAAAACAAGTTACATTATTTTAGTTAAAAATATGAATGTATTACAAAATTTTGTTCAACAATATGCAGTAAGCTAAGGAAACAAAAATAAGGTGCTTTGATTTGTAGAAAGTATAAAATAGCACCAGAATAATTGAAAATAGCTGAAAACTCCTAGACTGACTGAGCAGATGAAGAACAGCAAGAATTCAAGAAATTTCAATATTATGAATGTCACCTTACCTATACATCGAGGAGAGGAGCCACTCCATGTGCCATCTGCTTGGCAAATCCTAGTGCTGGAGCCAACCAAAATAAAAGGAAGATTGCAGCTGAAAGAGACTTCTGACTGATAGATGAAGCTCTTGCCTTCTCTTTTCCCCTGAGCAGGCACTCCAGGGTCACCACAAAACTTTGCTATGAGAAGAGATGTGATAGAAAAGACATTTGTCATTTATTAAAGTATATGAAAATAACATGTGAACTCAGTCAAGTAGCTATTCCAAATTTCATATTTTTTTCTTTTTCTTTTTTTTTTCTTTTAAACACAGAAGCATTTGATAGCAATTCATTGAGAGACTAGAGACTTCATCTTTAGTCTCCTTCAGTGTGCAGCAGTTTTGCTAGCTGTTCAAAATGCCTAAGTAGTGGGATTGCTCAGTAGCTTGAAGCTGACACTCYAGGTATGCAAGAGTTCTTTTCTTTAGCACAAAATATCTACATTTCACCTCTGTCCCTACTCCTCAAACAACATCAACCTGCAAACCTTCCTGTAGAGAGCAATTAGAGAGCATAACAAACCTTTAACCTTTGTCTCCTGCCCTCTCCTGCTTTCTGCCCACTGTTCTACATTTTTGTACAATTAAAGGATTTAGCAGACAGATTTTAAGAACAGTAAACACTTACATCCTCATCATTCACTGAAGGATAAGATCTGGCGTTTACAGAAGTGCAACACTTGAAAGTTATTATGGCATATATACATATATATAAAAATATATAATGTTAGCCATATATAAAAAACATATTAAACAAGAATTTCAGCAGCAGCAATCTAAAAGTCAAACAGTAATAAGCTTTTATTAGAAGGGATAAATTTGACTTTGAGAACATATTGTTTAATTGGTATTTTTACTTTAAACCTAACTCCTGCAAGATTCCTCATGCCTATAGCACAGCACAACTGACTAGGTGCACTGCTGACAAATTTTCTGGCCTCCTTCTGCAACATAAAGTACTGATTATTGTCATAAGCTGGATTTTGAATAATTGATTCAGGAAGTGCAATCAGCTATGGTAAATCCTGTGCCATCAGACTATATTATTGCTTGACACATCATGAATTCCAATACAGTACAGTCTAATTTCACGTCAACCAGAAAATGTTATAATACAAATTAAAAAAAAAACAAAACAAAACTAACTTAGATGTTCATAAAGACATATTTCTACGGGACATGTTCAACACAGAGCGGAAATTTCAGCTCCATCTTTCTCTCTGCAAACAAAATTTAAGTTACATGTATTAATCACTTTTCAAAACACATTTCTAGTATTTCCATCTTTGTCACCTAGGTCTTTATCTTTCCAAAGGATCTACTCACAGAAAATGCTCCTGCTCTCTACCCATCACTGTGGAGACTGACTGACTGTACAGGAACTTCATGCACACACACACAGCCTTGAAGAAAAGGCTTAATCTACAACAGATCAGAAATATATACGATTTCATGGCTTTTAGCAGTTGGGATTGCCTGCAAAATTATAGGCCCACTTCCAAACTGATCTATGAACTGAGGGTAGTGCCACAATGAATCTCACTGGCTGAATGACAAATCACCATTGTAAGTTATAGTTTCATCAGTAAAGTTTTATGGAATTCTTAATCTATAAATATATGAAACATTTACAGATTTTTAATACAGAGGCTTGAAATTGTCTCCTGCTCAGTTCTTTGCACTAGTAAGGTAGCAAACACCCTTGGGGGAGAAATCCTCACGTTAAAAAATGCTGTTTTGGTGAGCTGATTAGACTTTTATAAAAATAAACAAACTCTATCACTCATTTGTGACAGAGATATCACCATTACCCAGTCATGAAATAATTGCTAGCTGCCTTTTATATAGGTAACCATGGAAACCAGGCACTATGGGAAGTCACAGCAGTTTTTCTCCATTCCTGACAGAGGGGACTACAGTACATACTAAAGCTACAGCCGACCAGAAGCTCTGTGAGATCTCCTATTCCCAGTAGAAAAGTTCTTCTAAGGATTCTGAGAGCCTTTAATAAAGATATGGCAGTGGAGATCAGGCACTGAGGCTGGGAGGTTGGATCAGCTTCAAATAGAGCACTTAAAAACAAAACAAACAAACAAACAAACACCTACCACCACTGTTATCACATCTGAAAAATTTCTAAACACTTTCCTCAACCTTCCTACCCTCTAGAACCTCATTCTTCAAAGACATTTAATTGATGAACAGTAATTTAAATCTGTAGTTAGGCAGCTTCAGGCATAGGCCTATAGTTTCATTTGCTTTCTATTGTCAAGCTTATAAAAACAGTATTCCTTTACTGATACAAGATACTATACCATAAATTAAACAAATTTACTAGATCACAGATGACAAACAAATAGCCAAGCAGAGACATGACTGTATTTCATTCTGAATAGTTACTCTGTGTCATATTTCCACAACAATAATTCCACGTCCCCCTTGCATATCTTCAGCTACAGGCTGTACGGAACCGAGCTGGGAACTAAATTTTGATGTCAGGAGCTGCTTAAAGATTGCTCATTGAGAATGACTTTCTCCGTCTCCCTCTCGCTTCTGCCAGATGGCAGCTGATTTAAGCTCTTTGACAAGCCTTGGCTGCCAATTGATTTCTACTGCAAGCCAATGGGTAACCACTGCACATCAACAGCACTCAGTTAGTGTAATCTCTGCATGAAACAGCCTTTAATTCCTGGGCAGCTGCATTCTGTGCTAACTACACATTTCACATAGTTTAAAGGCGGAGCCCCTTTGTGGAGTATATTGCAGTATTCCAGCATCTAAGATGATAAATACTTTAAGTGATACCCACAACTGAAAGGAAGGACACAATCAAGACCAAAATGATGAAAAGCATTTTCAAGGTCTTGCTGTTCTTAATACAGTGGATTCTGGAAGAGCTGCATATAGTGAATTTAGGCAACAAACGGTGGGTGTCACCTTTGGTCAAGCAGGCTTATAAGATGTTAAGTATTTTTTCCCAGAAACAATGTTTTCACCCTGCTCCCATTCTGAAATATACAGTTTCAGCAGCACTAAGGAACTGTTGCTTATGGTATGAGAATATCATTAGTAAAAAATAAAAGAGAAGAAGTAAAGAATCTATATGACATACTTTCATAGGAGTAGGATATAAATAAAGCCAGAGTAGAAGAAGTTTTTGAAAAGGAAAGAGGAATAATACAAAGAAATAGTAAAAGAACTCAAATGAAACTTTGGAAACTGTAATGCCACAAAGATGGAATCATCCTCTTCCAGTTAGACTCCCTGTTCAAGAACATGACGTTCTTCAGTACAATCAATCGAACATCTCTCAAAAGCAACACAATCACTTTTTAAAAAGAAAAATTAAAGTAATCACTGGAATGACACCAACCTAAAGAATGAGGCACATTTGCTATTGTAATGAAATTCATATCAATATAAATTCCATCAGTGTTACAAGTTTTAAGCAGTAATTTTTATTAACCTGAAAGTCATAACTTAATTTAGCATAAGGGAAAAAATACAATTGTCAAGAAATCATGCTGAGGTCTAGACAACACTGGCGACAGACAAAAATCCCTGTGACATCAGAGAAAGTTTAGCACAAGTACTGAGTAAATAAAAGACTGTACAACAAGAACTCCTCTGTTCTATATGTAGCTGGATCTAAAAAGAAGACAGGACCTCTCAGTCTTGATTTGCTTGGGCTTATTTGATACGCATTGCCTGTTATATTCCTTTTGTGTTGTTGGGTTTTTTTTTTTTTTTTTTTT
>NW_020448431.1:0-11776 GCF_003343035.1 Apteryx rowi | reverse complement strand
GATGTTCCCATCACTCCCTCAATCTATAAATTACCTTATGATCTTAGAAAATATAAAAGGAATGTATTTGCCCAAGTTTAAAATGAACTAAGCCACTGCTGAAAAAAAACTGAGCACTCTAAAGAAGAAAAAAGAAAGATGGTAGAATAAAGAAATGCAGGAGCATAAAGGAAATACTTACGCAAGCACTGAGGTACTTCACCGCTCCAGGTTCCATTCCCAACACAAGTCAAAACAGCAGGAAAAGAGAGTTCGTAGCCTGGAGAGCAGACATAGCTAACACTAAATCCCCAGTCAAAGTTCATTCCTTCCAACCTTCCATTAGAGATCTGGGGAGGTGTTGGGCAGGTAACAGCTGCAATAACATTCAAAATAATTAGGCCCAGCTGCTGTAAATATCCCCAGTGTATACACAATTACTAGAAGAACCATATGTGCTAATTTCACCTCTTTTGGAGGACAATACAGTGAGGACATGCTATCTTCCTCACTATATTCTTGCCACGTTACCTGAAGTTAATACTTTTGGTCGCTTCCATTTCAGAGACATACTATAATGGCTGATTGATAAAGTATCTTAAATAAAAGAGCATACTGAATCAAGCGGGGTAGAAAGACTATGCAAAAATTGCTATACAGACTATGAAGTGTACAATATTTAAAATATGCTTGAAGATATTTTATAAAATGATTTTGTTTTTCTATTTAGGAATCATTGAGTACAGTTATTTTCAGTTGCACATGGTAATAGTCAAATACTTTCTTCCTGTTAACCACTTTAGGCATATTCTAGATATTAAGGCTCTGGGATGAAATACCAGGACATGATTCCTTCAAAATATGGCTGCACTATCTCTTTGCAGGGACTACAGTTTGGTTAGTATTTGCTTCATGAATTGCTTCTCCTCACCAGAAAGCATCCAGCTGGAGGGAGGAAACTTAAGGATTTACATCTTGAAATAATCAGTATTGCTCTAGAAAGATGGCCACAAGAAATGTTTCTGCATGGTTTCTCATTTCCAGGCCTCCCAGGAAAAAGAAAAAAAAATCTACTCAGTCCTAGGAAATTGAAAAGCACCACAGGAGGACACAGGAATAAATGAACACAAATGCAGTGATGAGGATAAAAGGGCTCTTAACTGGAGAAAGGAGTAGTAACAGACAATTGCTAATTGAGGGCTAAAGGAAAAAGAAGTGAGATGAAAGAAAGTATGTATTAATCAGAACAGGGAAAACTGAGACAAAAGGTACTAGAATGAATGAAAAAGAGAAAAGAAGTGAAAAGGGATGAATAAATAGGGAGTGAGGAGAGCACCAGTGGGAGAAAGTGTGCAAACAAAAGAGAAGGAAAGCAAGTGAAACTAGTTTGACTGAATTCAGCGGAGACAGTTGGGGTAAATGAGGAGAGATGGTGACTAAAAATAAAGGAGAGAACACAGAGGTCACAAGAATGGAGGAGATGAAATGCTGCACTCATAACCTTTACGCTTATATTTAGTCAGCTGTCATCCTGCATGCTTAAGGAATTCAGATGTACTAAATCAGGAGCAGTGTGTCTTTTAATGTGATTTGCAGAAGATTCACTGCATGCCATTTTTATTGTTAGGCATTTCAGTGAGAGAATCCCTACCATCTGCATCACAAAGATGCTCTGCAACATCATTCATCGCTTTTTGAGAATTGCGGATGACAGCAGGACTATTATTAGAATAATCCTTTTCCAACCAGGCCCTATTTTTGAGACTTTCTGTTTACATTGCTCTGGTTCACAGCAAAAAAAAAGGACATGATAGCCATTGCCACGCTTTCCTGATGCTTTAATAAAAGTCAGGTAGAAGCAACACAGATAAAACCACAGATACCACATTAAGTGGTAGAAGTCCATCTACATTCTCCAAGAGCTTCATTACTAGTCCTTCTAAAAAGAGCTTTATGTTTTAACTTCTGAGCTGAATAATAAAGGAAGGAATAACTGTTGAGAATAAGGAAAGGCGACAGACGGAGAAGGATGAAAATAAGGGTAATACCAGAAGTGGGGGGGAGGGGAGGAGAGGAGCAAGGCAGAATGCTCCCCATGATGCTTTGATCAGAGAGTCAACCATAAATACATACATTTCTCAGGTTTTCAGCTGAAAGTATATTACAAAAGCAAGTCAGCAGAAGAAAATCAATGCTTGAATAGTTCATATTTAGTTGCAGATGAACATGCATCCTTTTCAACTAGGCAAAGCTGGAGAATCATTTATATCTTCTATTTCAACAGCACTGAGACAATTACGTATTTATTTTCTATCAGTTCATTTTCCAATTATTTTAACTAAATGGTACCAAAGGACCCTGGCACTTTATCCTGAGAGTAAGAACTAGTTAATATACATTTCAGATATACTACTGCATATTATATATTCCTTTTCATTATACAGTCAAAAAATGGGGGGTATTAATTTCTGGTGCATATTATTTTTTCTCATTACACAGAAACTGGTGTGAATAGCAGGAACCTCTGAGAATGCTAGAGATTCTGCATATGGTTATTATTTAGTATTTATATAAGCCATAAATATGTATGGCCTAAAAGACAGCACGACTCAAGAACTCTAATCAGAGGTTACTCTCCTGTTTCCAGTTAGGTCTTAGCCCTGTGGTCCTTAAGAATTAGAGGCTGGGAGGCTGTTAGGGGGTGTGTATTGTAAGTGCTTGTCCTGTTTTAAGATCTTCTAGCTGTTCACTTACAGACACTCTCAGAGACAAAGTACCGGACTTTTGGTCAATTGAACCAGTATAGCTATTCTTACGTTCTTAAAATCAGTTTTGTAATTGAAGCTAAGGCTGGTTTAGAACACAATACAAATAAATAAAAAATGTTAATTTTTAAGAGGATCTTGAAGTCTGACATCCTTCAGAATGGAAAAAAATTCAAAATGTTGGCAAAATAACTAAGAAAAAATATGACATTATCAAAGGTGAAAGGATGAAATGGGACTTGGTAAGACTTAGGGAGAACTGTACTGGCAAGGAAAATGGCTGCAGATGGGGTGGAGACGTGAAATTGATTTGATCTGCTGTGGTAAATGAACCCGGGGAGAAAATGAGCCTCACTAAGCAGGAATGTAATTGTACTTCCAGAGAAGAAGACAGTCTGCCTGTTCCAGGATGGAAGGAAGATGGAGGAGAACAAAGTAAGCACAGACTTAGCTGGCTAAGTTGTAAAAGAATAGACTACAGACACACTCAGTGCAAGTGTATCACAAAGAGATAACACTGAAAAAGCAAAGATGATTCTCTAAATCTGTGATATCAGGAAGAGTGAGAAGAATGAGTAGAGAGAAGATGTTTTGGGATGTAGCAAGAAAGAGAGTGTGGGTTTCTTAGAGAAAAACTATTTTGATGACATAGAATAGTCTTCCACTGAAGTTAAGATTTTTTGCTGCTGACATTTCAACAAAGGATAGTAAAACTAAATTCCTCTAAAAAGGAAAACTTAGGAATACAAGTAGTAAAAGAGAGAGAAGATGAGGATATGGAGATTTATCCTTTCATTTTTCACACTAGAGAAAATAACATAAAGCAGACAAATGTTTATTAGGGAATTTTCTAGAAGGATTTAGAGTTTGCCAAGTATGTTGATACAATATAATGATGCTCAAAGGTGCACATCTAATGAAGGAGGGATCAGCAAAAGATCTTAACCTTATGGAGAGGGTAACCGAGAGCAATATGCCTATTGAGCACATGCAGTTGTATATGATCTAGACCTTTCCCAAAAGCTTCTGTCATGTGCTTAATTGGCATGTTTGTAAAGACAAGGATATAGGTAGGTCACCTTGGTATGACATCTTAACCGTATTTAGAAATATAAGAAAGCAAAAAAAATATCTAAACCGTCATTTCATATTGGCTAATTTAGTTTAGCAGCAAAGTAATAAAAAGTTCTATAAAGCTACAAAGAACTGTCCAACCTACTGTGCTGCTATAAGCTTAAAAAATAAGGCAAATAACCAAATGATGAAGTCACAGTTCCTGCAGCCAAGAAATCAATGCAATATATTCATAATAACACTAAGTTTTGGGCTCTACAGAAATATTTGATTGACACATTGCAATAAACAGAAGATGTAAATGTCATAGAAGAAATAGCTGACAATCAAAATAAATGTTGTACCTTTGCATGCTGGGATTACTCCACTCCATGTGCCATTGCTAGTACAAGTGCGAATTAAGGAGCTATTTGATTCCATTGTATAACCCGGTTGGCACATATACGTAACATTTTGTCCAACAACATAATCATCACCATATCTCATACCATTGGCTGGTACTCCTGGATCTCCACAACTGATAACTGCAGGTAAATAGTTGAAGAAAAAATTTAAAAACTCAAATTTGATTTATTTATATATAAAGGTGGAAAAACATGTGGCCAAATTATAATTTATTAGGAAAAAAAAAAAGAGGAGGAAAAAGTATGATACATCTGTTTATCCCCATCAACAGAAGATAAACATATATGTCATCTAAATTAGCTGCCAAACATAACATGTGGAGTTGTACAGCTGTTACCTTTTGGAGAAAATCAATACACCTGTTCAAAAGTAGAAGTAACGGACTGTACAATTTTAATCAGTAAAATTTCAAGACCATAAAATGAAAAGTAGCAAAGAAATTAGTCATATGTTGCTGTCACCCTTTGATACCCACAAATGTTCATATCAATTTAGAACTTCACATTTAAGAAAGTAGATATCTATTGCATCATTTACTTTTCCATGTGTACATCCTGACAGCAAACACAGCCTGGAAAATCTATGCTATATGTCTGAAAAAAACTTCCAGTTTGTTACCAGGTACACAAACAGATGAGAGTACTGCATCCAGTTCTGGGCTCCCCAGTACAAGAGGGATGTGGCACTACTGGAGCAAGTCCAGCGAAGGGCTACAAAGATGATTAGGGGACTGGAGCATCTCTCTTATGAGGAAAGGCTGAGAGAGCTGGGCCTGTTTAGCCTGGAGAAGAGAAGGCTGAGAGGGGATCTTATCAACGTGTACAAGTATCTGAAGGGAGGGTGTCGAGAGGATGGGACCAGACTCTTTTCAGTGGTGCCGAGCGACAGGACATGAGGCAATGGGCACAAACTGAAACACAGACACTTCCATCTTAACATGAGGAAAAACTTTTTCACTGTGAGGGTGACAGAGCACTGGAACAGGTTGCCCCGAGAGGTGGTGGAGTCTCCTTCTCTGGAGATATTCAAAACGCGCCTGGATGCAATCCTGTGCAATGTGCTCTAGGTGACCCTGCTTGAGCAGGGGGGTTGGACTAGATGATCTCCAGAGGTCCCTTCCAACCTCAGCGATTCTGTGATTCTGTGAGAGTGTGCAGGCAACACCAAATATGGCCCATGGTTTATGCCAAAGTTAGGCCTATAGTATTTTAATGAATGAGAGTGGTTGTGAAACATCTTGTGACTTCTAGCATCAAGAGATAGTTAATGTTAAAACGGAGGTACATCACTACAGTCTGAGAATTATAGTAGAATAGTTTCTTCTCAGATCTGGTCAGTTAGATCTATCAATCTCTGGAATAGTTTTCAGAGTGAGAAATCTTGAGAACCCAATGATCAAAAACTGTTGTTTTCATGAATTTAAAAAAAAAAAACTGTCTAGTTTATAAAAAAGATAAGATAAAAAAATTCTAGTTTATATGAAATACAGCACCCATGTGTTTGACAGCTTATCTTATAGTAATGTGACAACCCCCTTACAGTAATCTCATTATTTCTGGATAATTGTGGGAGGCAGTTTCCTGGGCAGAGAGCACATCCTGGCTACTCCTGACTCAATGCCAAAGCATAGCCCTTGTGCATGGCATCCGCTCTGTATCCTGGTTTCCAAAATGAGAAAACCCCTGACCATGCCTGTAGTGCATCCTGGCCAGGTCCCTTGAACTGAACAACTGGGGAACTGAGACACCAGGCGTACAGTATATCTGCTCTACAGTTTATCACCATCTAAGTGAGCAAATACTAATTAAGCTGCATGTATCAAATCTTCTGAAAGTCAAAATGTCCCATGCAGTGGGAGTCTAAGGATGTGGAATAGACTATAGAACATACTACAAGGTTAGCTGGGTTAATCTAAAGTTAGCTAGTTCTGTTTAGGCAAAGAAAACTGGAGTTCAGCCTATTTTGTTTCACCTAGAAATACAGTTTGTTTGGTTTTTTTTGAAAACTGTTATAAAATTGTAGATTTTTCTTTGCCATTCTTCAACAAATATAGAAGTGTCAAAGATAGAACTGTATCTCTTAGTTACAAGAGTATGTTCATATACCCTGCATGATCTACCTTTCTTTAGTTCAAACATTCCATTTACTGTGATTAATGTTGCAAATTCAACTAAAATCATCCTTGATATTTTTCCAGGTATACTATTGTTTTAACTGGATTACAATATAATATCCATGTCTTTATCCTTTTTTTTCCCTAACCACAGTTTCATTGCTTTGGATTTTCCTGTATGAAGACTATTGCAAATCACGGCCTTACAAATTTAAAGATATGTCCATACACTGTATATGCTCAAGCAGTTCCACAGATGACCCATTTACTTCAGAGATTTCTGAAACCTGTTTGCCTTGTTTTTTTAAATCCAACAAAAATTGTTCCCAGCTTTCTCACTCATCTTCATTACAACCTCCACTTCATACTTTTGGTCATTAATAAATAATTTTTGTTTCTTCCACTGCTGCTACAAAAGTTTTGTATCCTTTCCTGCCACTGACAGTTTAAAGTCTGTCCGTCATACTGCAATGTCAATGCAGATCTCTAGATTCCTCTACCCTCTCAAAATTCCTATCTTACTATCACTAACATTTCAAATTATATCTGAAAAAAACCTAAAACTGCTGTTCTTACACCTGTTTTTGTCCTTTTGCACTTACCTTTGTTAGTAATCTTTGTCTTACTATAGAATAAGGGCTGCATGAAAGAAAAGGCTTAAGGGAGGAAAAGTGTCATTCTCCATAGTACTGTGTTGTTACAACAGAACTACTTGTAGAGCTGGGTGAGGAGCAGTAAGAAACATCTTTTCACTCTTTTGCCTTACTTACACTGCAGCATTTGACTTTCAAAGAAAGAAAAAGAAGTTGTAAGGAGAAAACCTGGAGTCTACTTAGATATTGTGTTTTGTCATAAATGTAGTGAATAGAACCTTAACTAAAAGAAACATGCTGTAGTTAACTAGCAGGCTCAATGGCAGTTTCTGAAGTTCAGAGATTCATAAATAGGACTGGAACAGTCCTTGAGAGGTCAGACAGTCCATCCAATGACCCAAATTTGGACCACCTTTACTTAAGTCTGTATGGTATGTGAAAAGCAGCTTAAATTGTGAATGCTGACAGGTGGCAGATAATGATGTGTTGGGGGTGAATGTTCAAAACTGAACTTCTGACCGCTCAAGCAGAAGCCTGCTACATGCAAGTTGCAACAGGTATGGGCTTGTTTTAAGTTTTGATAATACTTGGACTAAATAAAAGCGGCATGTCCTGAATCCTCCAATTAACAGAGACAGAACCAGGCTGATCATGCATTGCGCTTCTGCACATAGACTATTTAGACTGGAAAACTGAGGGCTTCAGGGTCCAGAAAGAAGGTGAAGATCCTCCCTGGAGGAAAGCTCCTGGAAGTTGGGGAAGACCCTGGAGATGGGGGAGAAGCGTGGAGATGAATGCTGAGGTTGCCCAGGGACCTTGGCTGGTAACATCTGAGGCTGGTAACTGAGAGGAGCAGCACAACAGGAACTGGCACAACTTTGTACCTGAACTGCCTGCGCCAGCAGTGGTCTCCCTGAACGTAACACTGCAGGGGAGCTAGCCAACGAGCGTGTGAGATAATCAAATAGGGTAAAAGCTTGAAATCTGTTGGCTCTTAAATGAACCCTGGTATGCAGATCCACTGTGGGTTGTCACTTACTTTGTGTCGCTGGTGACAGCTGCTCCTGACAGATGCTTGCCTAACCTGTTCTCAAAACCTATAATGTTCCATGAGGTTCCCTGAACTGAACAGACAATAAGGACGTTTTGGGAAATCTGGTCATAGTCAAAAATGGAGAGCATGGTGGGGGCAGCCAGTTAAAAAGGAAATAAAAACTGCCCTGTCAATGAAGTCTGTTGGCACTGCCAGTTCCAACACCATTACTGCTTTAGACGCACTTTGAAATCACCGTGAAGAAATGGTTCCATCAGAATAGATAAGATAAGATAAGCTTTTCCAGGTGTATTTTATAGTCCTGGAGATAGAACAAGCAGGAGACAGGGAGGTAATTGTTAACCCATGATCTGTTATCTAGCTATTTAGCTAACATGGTCCACTAACTAGTTGTTAATTAGCCATTAGCTAACCGTTAAAATTGAGATATTATCTTAATAGGTAGCATGGCAAGATGTGTTTGATGAAGTTTCCTATGTTCTTATGTGCCTTTAGGTGGGGTGGGTATTTGTAGAATTAAAGACCAGTAGAAAGGGACACAGACTGGGCACTGGTTCTGGCTCTGCGCAGGGGTTTGGATTAGATGATCTCCAGAGATGCCTTCTGACCTCAACAATTCTGTGATCCTGTCAAATGCCTATGCATTTCTGGATATTTAGAGCTGCTGCTAGTACCTGTATCAGCTTGTACAGAAGTCATAGCACCTAGTAGTGCCRGTGCATCCCTTTAGGAACTAGTTAATACTCAACAAAGATCAAAAAGGCAGAAATGATGCTAGCTGAGATTCTCAGAGGTTGTACCTTTTTTGGTAAGATTTTAATTCCATCATTCTTTTCAAGTTCTGATGACTCTAGGGGATACACATAATGATCAAACTGAAGAGCCCCCAAAATATTATCTCTGGAATAAATACACAAGGGGATATACTTTTTAACATGTGTAATCATAACAGAGAATTGTGTATTAGGAATGTCAATGTCAACTTGTCTAACACAGTTTAAATACCATTTATTTATTTATTTATTAAATCAATAATCATTTGTTCTTCTATATATAATCTTCACCATGCTTCTCTTTGTTTTATTATCATATTTTCTCTCCTAGGTGAAATCAAGTAAGACTTTTTTTCTAGATTTTAAGCAAAAATCCCTAATTTCTACCTGAGTGGTGCTTTTTGAGAAGACTAAGCTCGAGCATGTACTTCAGCAAAATGTCACTTTAAAATACAAGAAAAATAACAATGCAATTATTGTCAGTAAATACCTTTATCCTTGGTACAATTAATTCAATGATCTTTATAATTTTCAATAAAAAAATAATTAAATAAAAACTCTGGTCTCTCTCTTAGATTTGCCAACTGGAAAAGCAGCTGTTCTCATGCTTACCATTAACAATGGAATTAAGGACAACATAAAAAGAACAAGTTTATTTTATCATCTTATTTTCTGTCTTTATTTTGGTTGCTACAAATGTGTAATGTGGCCTACTCTATAAAAAATCAAGGTACTAGTTTAAAGTATTTTTAAAAATTTTAAAGTATTTTTTTTTTAATTAAGCAACAGTTATATCTCTGATGATGGTGTGTTTTATCAAAATGATAGGCACGGTCACATGTCACAACTGTAAAATTTTCATCAGTGTTATTAAAAGATGAACTAGGAAATGTAATAAAGCAGGAGCAGATGGGTTTAGAAATAAACTGTTTCTAAATGCCCATTATGAATGTGAGAGAAGCTGAAAGAGCTTCTGTTAGCTGACTAACCAAAGGAAGCATAAGGTCAATGAAGAGGCCAAACAGAAGCTGTCATCTGAGAGACGGGCAACGGTTTTGACCTCAGAGTTACTGCAAAAAGAATTCTCAAGTGTTCATTTCAAGGTTTTTCTTTGTCTGCCATCTGCAAGACTGGAATATTATACCACTAAGTTTTCATGACAAAGAAAAAGCACTGAATGAATAATATTTAAATATGACATATCATAAAACATAAACAAGATTAAAAATATACACTAAGGAAGAATTAAAGTAGGCAGCTCCTGTAACCATACAACTGCCTTAAGCTGTAACAGCAGACATTATACTGTGTCTGTCTTTAAATCAATATATTCTTCATCTTTTCATAGCACTACAATTTTTAAACATATTTTACGCATAAAATCATTTATGAAGTAGTTCAAGGAAAAGCTAGAGTCCTTTTATTTATTTGCAATCCACTTCTATATTCTACTTTCCTGTCTTTCAGAAGAGAGAAAAAAACCAAATTCATTAGAGATGAGTCTTACTTGTGCAGTTTGGCAGGGATCCAGACCATGTTCCATTGGCAGTGCACTGTCTTACAGATGATCCAGAAAGTATGTATCCTTCCATGCATGAATAAATTACTGAATTAGAGAATGTAGTTCCATCTATACGAAATACTTTTCCATTAGCGGTTGTCCCTGGATTACCACACTGTACAGCTATAAAGTAAAATGTTAAATATGCATAAAACGTAGTTAGTAAAGAAAGTTTTTGAAATAGTAATGTCTAAGGACAATCCAGTTAATATTCCTGCTCCCAGCAGTGTTAAGGTGGCAGAAACTTCTGTTGTTGTGCTGAAAATATAGGTTTTACAATGTACTGATAAGGCATGATGTATAGGAAATAGCTGTTTGCATAAATTATCATTTGTTTTTACCTTTTTGTATGTAGGGAAAAACAGCTTAGGAATTTAGTTTAAAATATCTGTGTCAAAGGAAAGCTAGTTTTTATCATTGAAAACTTAATATGACTCCTTAGCATGTATGCACTATAATATCATCAAAGTACACTTCCTATCTAATTCAAAGCAGAGGATAGAGTCAAACTATTATTTCATGGGCAGGTGTACGCCTCATGTTTCCCAGTTCCTCGATGCTCAGATTTGAAATCTGAATGTGTCTTGCTTATGTAATTACATATACACATCTAATCTATATGACCAAAGCTAGAACAGTATCAACATCTGTACCACATTCATAGTCTCAAGAGATTTTTAGAGTAAAAATTAAAATCAAAAGTATCTTAAAATATAAAACAAGAACTTCTAATTCATTTTCATAATAGATAAGATCAAAGAAGAATGACAGGAAGTTCATTTTGGCTAATCATATCACTAGTGAGAGTGTAACACACAAACACATATATATCTTTACTTTATGTCAGGGTGGCAATCATTCACTAGAAAGGATATTACAAAACCAGCTTGTGAAATAAGTTTTTAAAATGAGATGACTTTCTCAAACTGATAACACAGTCAACAGCGATAAAGCAAATAATAAGAGAACAGGTTCTTAAATTATTTTCTGCTATTCAGGAAGCTTTCCTTTCACGAAGAGAATTGTTGGAAATTATTATTTCGAATCAAAATGATTGAGCTAACAAATGATTCTCTGTAAATATACTGTTAGGTCTTTCTTTTATGGTGATACACCTTACTTGAAATTTGTAGACTGATTTATTCCAAATAAACCTGTTTCAGCATTTCATTTTCTGCTGAAAAATAATCGTAAGTCAACAGTACTAATCAGTAAACAAAATTTGTAACTTGGTCATTCATGACATACATGTATCTAATGAAATGCTGACATTGCCAGAGCGCAGCTAACAGAGGCAGCGAACAGACGCAGCAGTTTGCGCAGCAGTGTTTGGGCTCTGACTAGAACTTGAGGATCTTGTTGGAAGTTGTGGGCTTCCTGAGGACCCCCGAGGAACTAGCAGATGATTGCTGTGAACAGGAAAGGGGAAGCTAGGCAAAGACAACTGCAGGAGGCCTTG
>NW_020448430.1:8344-9616 GCF_003343035.1 Apteryx rowi | reverse complement strand
CAGCATCAATGTCTGAACTGCAGCTGAAAATACCCAACCTCAGAAAGCCCAAGAACAAGAAGAGGAGCATCATGGACAGGAGGGGAAACAAGGAGCAACACCATGATCCTGCTGCCAGGGGAGGCAGGGAGAGAGACAGAGAGGCATTCTGGAAAGCCTTCCCCTTACCCAGCTGGGCATGCCACCTCGCAGATGGTGACATCGCAGGGCAGTCAATCTCAACCCCTCTGTCAGGCAGCATGAAATGAGCCCAGAGCAGGAGAGATGCTCCACTCCTCTGCCAGAGGTCTGGCTGCAGAGGAGGTGGCTCATGCCCTGCAGTTCCCTCTCATTCCCTGCCCATCCCTGCTGCCTGGAGCTGTCCCTGCTGCCAGCTCTTTCTCTGTCTCAGCATCTTCTCCTGGTCAGTGCTCACAGACCCTATCCCCCCCGCTGGGTGCTCAGCTCTGCCCTGCAGAAACCTCCCGCATCAGGGCACTGTCTAGGGGCATCTCTGTGCAYGCATGACCTAAGGAGCAGGTCACATAAACTCCTATGAGGCCACAAAGGTGATGTTGATGCTGTCTGTAGGCTAAAGTGGGGATGAAGCGGCTTCCTGAGGTTTCTCACTGACCTATTAATCTCTGAGAGTGAAGGTTTAAGAGTCCCAGTTACTTGCCAAAACAGAAACCTCGTTCCTTCATTCTCCCTGCCAAAATTAGGRAACTGAAAGTGCAGACACCTGAAGGAAAGCTTCTTCCCTTTCAAGTAGCCCTTCTCTTGATCTCCTYTTGAAAAGACCCCTTGCACATCTCCTGCACATGAGCTAGAGCTGTGAGCAGCCCTGACCCATGCAGCACCCTCCCAGGAGGAGAATGAACCTGCCCTGCCGGGGGTCGCTCCTCTCTCCCAAAGGTCCTCCCCGTAGTGCTGTGGGAAGCTCCCTGGGCAGGCTGATGGCTGACTCTCGCAGGCAGCAGAGTCACTGCCCCGGGCACAGAGCACCCTGGGGCGCAGGGACACTGCTCTGAATCACASCCCTSCGCAGACCTGTGTGTGCTCCCTGACTTCACACCCTGCATGTACCCGTGGCAGAGTGGAGCTACACGCCCTGTCCCTGTGATGTTGTGTCAAGGAATCCCTGCTCTGAACCATCTCCTCATCTGCCTATGCACTGGAGGAGCTGGGAGAGCGATCCTTAAAAAGCCTATCAGTTATGGAATGGGACAGGTTCAGAAGACCTCTCCAGGAACCTCAGTAGCATTGCCCTGCAGCCAGAGACTTACCGTGTCA
>NW_020448430.1:3360-6201 GCF_003343035.1 Apteryx rowi | reverse complement strand
AGGCTCAGAGGGCAGTGGTGAATGAGTAATATTCTTCCCGGAGGGCGGGGGGAAGTGGAACACCACAGGGTCTCTCCAGGAACTTGTCCTGTTTATCATCTGCATTAGTTACATGGAAGAGGCAACACTCATCATGCTTGTAGATGAGCCCTAACTGGAGGTGGGGTGTGGGGGGTCACTCATATGCTTGAGGGCTGCCATTCAGAGGGAGCTAGACAGGCAGGAGGAATGGGCTGTCAGGAACCTCATGGAATTCAACAAGGACAAATGACAGGGCTTGCACCTGCCATAAACCAACACCCCACTGTGTCACAGGCTGGGGCCTGAGTGCCTGGGGAGCAGCTCTGTGGAAAAGGATGTGAGGGTGCTGAGGGACAGGAGGCAAAACATGAGCCAGCAGTGTTCCCTGGCAGCAAAGAAGGCCAGAAGCATCGTGGGCTGTATGAGCAGGAGCACAGCCAGGAGGTGGAGGGAAATGGTGATCGCCTTCTAGTCAGTATTCATTAAACCACATGTAGAACACCGCATCCAGGTTTGGGTTCCCAGAAAAAAGAAAGAGGTTGATAACTAGGAGAGAGTTTGGCCGAGGGCCTTTGCAGTACTTGAAGAACTGGAGCACTTGTTCTGTGAGGAAATGGGGCTGGTACACTGTGGAGAAGAGATGGCTTTGGAGGGATCTCATAGCACCCTTCCAATGGCTATGAGGAGGTCCTCAAGAAGATGGAGCCAGGCTCTTCACCAGGGTGCAAGAGAYAATGGGCATAATTTGGAAGAAGAGACGTTAGTGCAGGAGATAAGGGAAAGTTTTTCCTCTACAAGGATGGTSAAGCTTTGGAAGTGGTTGCCCAGAGAGGCTGTGCAGTTTCCTCCCTTGCAGGTTTCCAAGACCAGACTGCATGAAGCCCAGAGCAACCTGCTCTGACCCCAGAGCTGACCCTGCTGTGAGTGAGGAGATTGGCCTACAGAACTCCTGAGGTCCCTTCCACCCTGAAGGAGTTTNATTAAAAAAATTGTATTTGTGGATGGAGAAGAGTAAATGTCCTTTACCTAGACTTTAGCCAGGTATTTGACACTGTCTCCCACAGTACTGTTGGATGCACATTAGAACATTACAGTCTAGAAGAGCAGACAACCGGATGGGTAGAAAGCTGCTTGGATGATCAGAGGCTCAGAGGGCAGTGGTGAATGGGTAGTACTCTTCCTGGAGGCCAGGGAGAAGTAGAGCACCACAGGGTCTCTCCAGGAACTTGTCCTCTTTATCATCTGTATTGGTTACACGGAGGATGCAACACTCATCATGCTTGTAGAAGACCCCTAACTGGAGGTGGGGTTGTGTGGGGAGGGCAGTCCTATGCTTGAGGGCTGCCATTCAGAGGGACCTAGACAGGCAGGAGGAATGGGCTGTCAGCAACCTCATGAAATTCAACAACGACAAATGCCAGGGCTTGCACCTGCGATAAACCAACACCCCACAGTGTCACAGACTGGGGCCTGAGGGCCTGGGGAGCAGGTCTATGGAAAAGGACGTGAGGGTGCTGGGGGACAGGAGGCAAAACATGAGCCAGCAGCAATCCCTGGCAGCAAAGAAGGCCAGAAACATCGTGGGCTGTATGAGCAGGAGCACAGGCAGGAGGTGGAGGGAAATGATGATCGCCTTCTAGTCAGTATTCATTAGAGCACATCTAGAACCCTGCATCCAGGTTTGGGTTTCCAGGAAAAGAAAGAGGTTGATAACTGGGAGCGAGTCTGGCTGAGGGCCCTAACAGTAGTCGGGGAGCTGGAGCACTTGTTCTGTGAGGAAATGGGGCTGGTTCAACTTGGAGAAGAGATGGCTTTGGAGGGATCTCATAGCACCCTTCCAATGGCCACGAGGAGGTCCTCAAGAAGATGGAGCCAGGCTCTTCACCAGGGTGCATGGTGGAGGACAAGAGACAATGGGCATAAGTTGGAAGATGAGCCGTTCGTGCAGGACATAAGGAAAAGCTTTTCCACTACGAGGATGGTCAAGCATTGGAAGTGGTTGCCCAGAGAGGCTGTGCAGTGTCCTGCCTTGGAGGTTGCCAACACCAGACTGAATGAAGCCCAGAACAACCTGGCCTGACCCCAAAGCTGACCCTGCTGTGAGCAAGGAGACTGGACTAGAGACCTCCTGAGGTCCCTTCCACCCTGAAGGAGTCCATGATTCTTGCCACTCTTCATCTTCTCTTGTGCATGTCAGGGAAAGCATGCAGGTGCCCTGTGACAGTGGAAGCAGGCCAGCTTTCTTGTCCTTCTCCACTCATAATACTTCAGATGCAGGGCTTCTTGGCAGGAATCTCCAAGACAGCCCTGATTGTTCCTTTGCTTCACTTTTAATTTCATTTTTGTCCCCCCCCCCACCCAAGTCTGTCTGTTTTACCACCCTGATGCTGTCCCATACAGCCCACCCCACCCCTGCTCACCCTTAACTCATTGTCGCTGGTTTGGTTTCATTGGTTGGTTGGGTTTTTTTTGTTTGTTTGTTTTTGTTTTGACACAGAGGAAATTTGGTCACGAAGGATCTTGAGAAACTTGAATGCTTCAGATAATAGATACCTCATGAAGATTTCCAAGAAAAGTGTCAAGTCCTGTGCCTAGGTGGAAATAAACCATCCATGAGGAGAGGTTGAGGGAGCTGGGCTTCTTTTGCCTGCTGAAGTGGAGGCAAAGGCCAGTAGAATAGGAGCCTGTGACTGTTGAAGGGTGGTTTCAGAGATAATAGAGCTTTTCTAGGTAGTGAGAAACAGCATGAGAATGGGGAAAGAGCCACAAACTGCATCTTGAGAGGTTCAGACTGGACTTCAGGTCAAAAGAATGTCACTC
>NW_020448430.1:0-1690 GCF_003343035.1 Apteryx rowi | reverse complement strand
TTACCATTCTTTCATCAAAGGAAAACATTGACATTAAAATGAGCCAATCATTTGAGCTGAKGAAAGTGTGCTCATATTTTCAAAATTTTGTTCTTCCCTTTTTCAGTCAAAGCTCAGGGGTCCAACCACAAGCACCCAGCGGCATTTGGAGAGGCCCCGGTGTCTCTGAGGGACCTACCTGGGCCTGGCAGCTTTCACAGGGGACCTGCGGGAGACCAGAGCCCCTTGGAGCTGCAGAGGGAGGCTGGGCAGAGGGGACCTGGGTGCCTGCAATGGCAACAGCCATCCATCACCCTGTGACTGCATCCCACCCCAGCTCTGAAAATCACTTTCCCTTTCAAAAAAAGAAAAAAAAGAATCTCCCCAAAAGACCAGTGTATCAAAAAAAAAAAAAAAAAACCAACAAACAAAAAAGATAAGTAGAAAAAGAAGAAAATAAGAACACAATGATAATAAGGAAAATAAGAACACAAAGAAGTTTGTAATGCTGAAAAGTCTAACAAATCTCTTTTTTTTAACTTTAGATAATCATCTAATTTCTTTCTTGTTTCTTTTTTTATTGTCATTTTCTAAAGATTTCTTCTATAATAAGGCCTACACTATTAAAAAGGATAGTTCTGTGTCTCGCACAAGTCCACTGCCCTCAAACCACTCCCTGCCCAAGATCTTCCTTGCCACTCCTCAATCTTTGCATACAGCAAGTCACACCATGAGGTGTCGAGCTCTCACAACTGATAGAGGAAAGCAGCCTGATCAGCTTCAGTGAAAATGCTCTATTTATTGATGGCCAAAATTGCACCAATCTCAACGTACCTGTGTTATAGTGACTCCTCTTAAAGGAGTCCCTACACATCTAGCCACAAACCCTTTTCATTCCCTGCATGGTCATGAAGTRYGACTCCATTTTAGCCAACAACAGGGATGGGAATTAGCTCACCCTATGCCAGACCCCTTCAGCGCAGATGACTCTGGCTAACCCAGTTGTCTGGACTTCCCTTTCYAGTCAATGGAAAGAAAAAAGTTGTCCCACTGAGAGGTCTTGAGATGCTTCTCCTGGTGACCAGCCAATGCTCCAGAAMCGTTCTCATAGTTCCTGGCTCACACTTCCCGGCACCACATGGRAACACAGCTACACAGGGCATCTCAGGCAGCAATGGCCTCTATAYGTGTCTGTAAGGGCCTGAACATAAAGTCCTCSTCATTGGGTGAAATCTGTGCAAAAAATAGCTCCTTGCAAGAACTGAAAAAAATCTTTTTTTCAGAACTTCAAACATTCTTTATAAATTCTAATGAACATTTTCTTTCTGTTTGATTGGCAGCACCATATGCATGCACTACAGAAATTACTCTATGKGAGTTTACATGTTTATATATATGTATATGTTATTCTTCATGATATGTTTCCTGGTATCTCTCTGAATGGAGAAACTTGGTTCTGAGAAACTACTGTATTCAAATTGACATGTCTCCTYTCTCTTCTTCTGCCTTCCTGTGCTCTCCTCCTCTGCCTAGTCTGTCTTTACAGAGGCCTCATGGCCCCTCTGCCCTCCAGGGAAGTCTCCTGTGGGATCCTGCCAGGCAGATCCCGAATGAGCTGAAACACTACCAGAATGTCACCCAGACTGGTGTGTCCTCTTATCCTTACCACAAAGTTTCAACTGGTTCATCACCTGCTCCAAGGAAAAGCCCT
>NW_020448429.1:0-8832 GCF_003343035.1 Apteryx rowi | reverse complement strand
GGCACAGGGTCTGTTGTCCCAGATACTTCCCTGGCAGCCATGCCCATCTCCTCCTCATCCTGGAGGGCACTAAACCTGTTCTTCAGCTTCAGGTCTTCAGGAGGAGTAGGAGCCTTTCTCCTCCCACGAGCAGTGACCAGTTTCCAGCCTCCTTCTATGGTGTTATGATGTACCATTTCACACGGCACAGAGCTCTCTGTCAACTCCACTGCTGCGGGGGGTTGGGACTCCCAAAGCCGCACAGTCTCCGAGAATACCCTGTCTATCTCTTGCTCCGCTTCCTGGATGCTGCGCAGCCTACTGACCTCCTCCTGTAACTCCCTTACCTGACCACACAACTCATCAACAGCAGCACACCTCCTGCAGGAGAGCTGGCTGCCAGCCCAGGCCTCCTGGAGAGGCCCCAAGCACTCCCTGCAGCCTGAGACCTGCAGAGCTGCATCTGCTGTCAGAGGGTCAGTCTGGGTCCCAGCCTCTGACACAGCAACTCCAACAGCCACTGGGGAACGCGCTCTGCGGCGTATCACAACCATACTTGAGGAAGCGTACACCACAGGGATCAGAAACGAAGGTACCTTCGCGCGCCCTTCTGCGCGAACTGCTGCGCGAACTGCTGTGTCTGTTCACTGCCTCTGTTAGCTGCGCTCTCATATTATTTATACACACACACATATATATACACATGTACAGGCGTTAAACTGTGCATACGCACACACACACACACATTTGTTTCCACCATTTACTGAAAAAATATTTTATTTCCTTTTGGACAGAAATTAAAGGAAAAATAAGAAAAGGGGATGGTATAATGTAAAAGCAAAGGACAACAACCTTAAGGAAAATATTTTGAGATAAGTTTCCTTTTCAAGAGTTCCAGGAAAAAATAGTTATTTATAAGGTTAGTTCTGCCTGCAGTATAATAGTTTATGGCTACAGCAGTATCTTTTTTTTTGGGGGGGGGGGTGTGGGCAGGTAGAGGGTAGGGAGTGTCTTTTTAATAAAGAAAAAAAAAAGAAAAATTCACAGAATAACCATAAAAGTTAAGAATTAGAACATATCTGAAAAGTATAGCTACTCTTACCTCAGCTATTTGAAGTGTTGCTTTATTAATGACATGGTTTTATCCTGGGGGATTTATTTCAGGTAGGATGGAAAGAGTTCAGGACTCCAGTCACTGAACTGGAGCAAGGTTAGTTTTATGTGCCTATTACTCTTCAGGATCAGCTGAAAAGAAGCCAGTAAGAGAACAGCTAGCCCCAGGCAGCATCTTGTACCTCCAAGAACACTCTGACGTCCCCACATTAAGACTAGTCGTCTTTCTGGGAAAATAACCAATTAAGGGGAATTTCCATGAAGTGCTCTACTACCTTCCACTTCTACCACATTCCCTCATAAACTATGTTAACTATTACAGACTTACAAGAGCTGCAGTGATTCTTGAAGGGACACAGGAGAATAAAATTGAATGCATTCTTATTTTGTTTCACTCATTTCATTTAGATCTCTTCTGTAAATAACTACCTATAGTAATATGGGCAGGAAACGTAATTCTCCCATTCTCTGGCTCAAAAAGTTATATACACAAAGTTATATATACTGATATTCTTATTTATTCAGCTGATTGAGTAGCTGTACATTTTGGAGCCGCTATACAAGCACATACAAAATATTTAAGTTACTTTCAGGGTATAAATTGCATTTGACTGATTAAGGGCGTAAAGGGAGAGGAACTATGGGAGGGTAACAATGCCTGTGATGATGTTTAACTATATCCGTTAGTTTTCCCCTTTAATGAGTTGTTTATATCTCAGCTCTCTGATTTTGTGGTTATGATATATTATTTGTCTCAAAAGTTTCATGTACACATTTAAAAAGCAAAGACAAGTAGAGGAAAAGAAAATCCCCATATAAAAGAGTTACATAGTGATTGTATTTTCTTTATTAATGACAATTTATGTGAAACATAAATATAATTTGTTTGAATAATTTGTGAAACCTATGTGTGGCTTTAAATACCATCTATGGGTGGAGTTGTATTGTTTTTAGCTGGCATTTGATCAGGATCATTGGAAAATAAAATGGTATCTTTATCAGAAATATCACTCTTCCTACTGTAAGTCAGGATTCCTTACTTATGAGAAAACATCTTGTCCTTGTTTAATCTAATCTGAATCATAGCGGAGTCAAAAGAAAGAATTTTAATGGCAGCTGGATGAAGTTCTTTGTTATAAGGGTAGGCTGCAAAAAAGCGCGGGGATAATCATTAGGAGAGAATATTAAACAGGGACATGATTGGGCATATGACACAAACACATAAAAAAGAAGAGTCTGGCTTTTCTCTTAATGTTTAAGATACCCAGAAAAACATAAAAATAAAGAAAGAATATTCATCATTAATGGATACGCTGGAGAAGGATGAAGGACTGGCCATTATGGCCAAGAAAAAGTTTTTTTTGTCTATTTTTTTTTTCTAAGTGAAGACCTTTGGCTACAAAAATGATTTAACAAAATGGAAACTAATTATGCCATATTTTCTGTGTTACTTTTCAGAAAGAAAAAAAAAAAGAAAAAAAAAAGAAAAGGTCCTTTAAAATACTGAAATAAACTTCCCAAACTTTTTACTTCAAAATACTGAACTAATTAGAGGAAGTTCCAAAAATATACCATTTTAATTTGTTTTCAGCTTACAAAATGTAGCCTAACTTTGCATCACCAGAGAAGTGATAAAATGCAACCAAATTTTCTATTGTCCTTTTTCTCTATATTATTGTTAAATTAGAATAAAAGGTCACAATCTCACAAAACGATGATGTGCCTTGTTAGCAATTGTTTCCGCAGTTCCATAGAAAATTTTCTGGCAATCATAGACTAAATCAGACTAAGAAACTGCCCCTAAATAATTTTATTTATGACTTGTCTATATCGGAATTCTGTAAGTTGCTATTTGCTTTACTAATGGTAGTTTATGATATTTCATTCCACCTGTTTTCCACACTAGGAGGCTAAAAAGCCCTAGAAAAATCATTATATTTTAAACTTCTGTATCGAATGGTGCACACAATTTTCACGCCATAGTTACTACTTTGTGACATGCAACATTTTAAGTGCTAAAATCATTCATAGTTAAAGATTGAACAGGGACTCAAGGGATTTAATTTTGTCACAGACTTTCTGTGTGACCTTGATCAAGTTGCTTATGTCCAGATCTAGAAAGGAATTTAGCCACATGAGGAATTTTAAACCAAAGCTTGGAGTTTATTCACTATTCATTATTCTTTCTTTTATTTGAAATGTTTCATTCATCCCAAGTTGGCTTCACAAACTATTGTGACTTAGGTCATCAATCACACACAATGAATATTAAAGAGTTACTATTAACAATTCAAGGACAAATGTCAGCAGTTAGCGAGTTTGACATATCTTTGTTTCTTTTTTGACTGAGCTTCCCTCAGGTGTTCCAGCTTTTTTCCCATCTAGAGCTTAAATCTCATAATTCTTCTGGTCTGGTGTCAGGATTTAGTGTACCAAACTGTTGCTTGTCCTTCTCAACATGAAATCAGTTTGGGGAACGGTGTTTCCCCCTATTGAGAGCTGATGAGTAATAATATGGGGCCATGCTAGCTTGTGTATTGAACAGAGAACTCTTGTAGTTCGGTATGGTGTCACTAATGTTTTCATATCTGAATTCAGCATGGATTTCAGTTCTCAGATTTTCCCAAAAATATAAAACGGGGAGTTAGTTTCTTGCAAATTAGATTTATAGAAGTCATCATGTTCAGAAAATGCCTAGGCCATTTAATAGAAAATGCCAAAGAGTTGATTTTGTATTTCTTTGAGATGCAAGCAACACGTGAGGCCAGGACTCAAATCCAAAGTCTGTTCCTGACAAGGATTACTCAGCTTTTTTTCATGTAGAAGTTACCCTTCAAAAATGCCCTAGAGAATGGCATTCTTTGTACTTCAGATATTATGCCTTTTTTGTTTTGTGTGATTTGAACTTGTCTTATTTGACAGGAGAGTGCTCTAACTAAAGATCTGTTGAGACTGAGCCGCTGTTTAGAAAGGAATACAAGACAAAAAAGATGAAAAAAAAAAAGTGAAGTATGATTATCATCCAAAGAAGCTGTCAAGGGAATTCTGAGTTCTAGTGTGTGTACCAGCAACAGCTCTGTCTTAAGTAATCAATGACTCTGTGCTTCAAACAGCTTCAGAACCACAAACCAGAATCCAGAATGTCTGTTCTGTGTGTTACCTAATGTTCCCTCATTCCACCTATCATTTTGGCATGTCTTAGTCAAAATAACTCTATAAGCTCTTGTAAGAGTCAGTTCTTGTATTAGTTGTTGCTATTCTTAAGTAGAGGCCATCCTTTCCACTTTACTTAACCCATTCCAGATGCTTCCCTATTCATCTGATCAGAGAAAAATTTCCATAACAGCATCTAGCTAACACATTAGCATACTCCTAAGGGACAGCACCTCCATATGTCATAATAAGTTACAAGTATGAGCTGGTTTTTTGTTGTTTTTTTTTTAATAATGACTTTTTTTGCTGAAACTGGCACCAGTCTTTTCAGTTTTTCCCCAAGAGATTAAAAGCTGCCTTCTCAGTACACGCTACTTTCAGTAAATAGTTAGACTGGCTCTAAGAAAGCCTTTTTGCTATTCACTTTGCTTCATGTTTTCTAGGTTAATGCAATAATTCTGACTTCTGTGGAAAGCAACTTAAAACTGTTTTGCATCTTCAACGTCTGTTTCTTGAACATTATTATAATTAAAGCTGTATAAAATATTTTTATTGCTTCCCTATCATCTGTATTTCCTATTTTCTGCATTTTTAGGATTAATAGGGCATCCGTGTCAGAAGGAAACTATAGAAAAATCAATATTTTAAAGACATAACATATAGAGGAGTTTTAAATGCTAGAACCATCCATCAAATACTGAAAGACATTTCTATTGTATCATTAATACAAGAAATATATGTATCTTTGAGTATCTTGGGGAAACTGGAGAATAAATCATAAAATCTGACTGAGAAGTAAATAGATCCAAGAGCATTGTTCCCTGAGAAATTGCATTGAGCAGTTTAGTCTGACTGAAAAATAAATAAATAAGCATGAGTCGAAAAAAGAAGTAAAGGGGTATAAAGATAAAAACTCTGCTGGAGTTTGGAGAACACATAAGGACATACAAACTAGAATTAAACTAAAGGCTGTCAAACTTGTCTGTGTTACTGCATTCTGACTTTCAATTTTCTCCATGTAAACTTACAATCTTCTTTTGCAGACTAGATCAACACACTCAGCTTTAAAAATCAACAAACAAGATAAAAAAGTTATTAGAAGTAGACTTGTCTGTTTTCTTGGAAAGTTATCCCTACAGAATTTGTAGGAATTTATTTTGCTGCTATACTTTTTAACCTTTTTAAATTTTGTTTTAAAATCAGATTCAAAAATTGTTTGTTTGGCTGTTTTTTCTGTTTTTTTTTTTTATTATTATTTTCCAGGGGTGAGGAGGAGGAATGTATGTTGTACAAATGGACACAAACCCATATACCAGTCTTTTCTTGATTCTATAAGCCTTGTTTCCATAAGTGTTTATGCTAAGTTAAAACTATGTATGCATTTTAATACAGAATTATTATACTTTTACAGATCCTTGTAATTCTTTGTTTTCTATGTGCATGACCTGACCCTCATCAGGCCATGTTCCCTTCTGCTACAAATATGTTTGCTTATGAGTAGCAGTGGTGCTCCTGAGATTGTAAAGAACTTGGTCAAGTATATTTCTTCATGATGGTAAGGCAAAGAAGAAAGCTGGTTCTAATGTCACAGGACAAAACTGTATTTTTCAGAACAGTCATTATTATCAAGGATTTTTCACAAGACTAACTCAAGACAGAATCAAGTCTCAGTGCTGGACACCATCAGGTTTCAATCAGGCTGCTCCATTACCACACTTCAAGTAGCTGTTATTTCCAGATTGAGAAGGTTAATATTCTTCAAATCTAAAAAAAAAAAAGAAAAAACCCCCCAATATTTTCATAGTACCTTTTCTGTTTTTCAGTCAACTGTACAATGATTACATTGATTCTTCATTGTAGCTCTGCAGTAAGTCATGTAATCACTGTCTGAACAGCTTTTGTTATACACTTGCAGCATGAAAAAGCAAGAAAACAACTGATTCCTCAGTAATGAAAGAAAATTCAACAGGGCAATAATCAGGAGAAACTAGCCAAGACTGCAAATCAAGAATCAGGCACCTTGGCAAAGGAAAGACTTAAGGCCAGCTAAAGATTCCTTATAGCCCTAATTATTATATAGCTTTTCTCAACCATTGTGATAATGCCCCTTGTTTTTCATGAAGATTACATTTTAAAAATAATAACTTAATAATAAGAAAAACATTTCTCTGAGATTTAAAGTAGTAGTATAAAAAAAGAAGGAAAGGGAGAAAGTGAAAAAAAGACCTATAGTAAAAACATGATGCAAAGTTTGTGATGAATCAAGTAGAAAAATAAGAAAAGTTTTATTTTTCAGTTGTGACTAAAGAAGCGGTCAATAATCTTTTCAAGTTCACCTCCTGTTGGTCATGATGAACATGTAGTTTAGTGTGATTGCCAAATGTGGTTCTGTAGGAGAGGGAGCACAGAAAATAGTATAAAATAAAGAGAATTGTTACAGAATGCCTAGGTGTTTATATTGTTAGAGTGGCTTTTTTTTTGTTTTTATTTTTGCTTTTTTGTTTTTTACAAAACAATGGAAATAATGAGAACTGATAAGTAGGAATCAAGATATACCTCCAGGTCAGCAACAAATGATTACTACAATTAATAATACAAGAACATGTCTATCAGTTCAAGTCATATTCTTTTGGAAGCATTAAATTAGGCCTTACTTTTTCAGAGGTAACTGGATGTTCTGATATAGGGTTTCCGAAGACATAAAGGTATATTATGAACTGCTTAAATTGAAGTGATGTGTATTTCTCATTTTAACCATTATTTATCTTATTACATTAGCATTTTGAATGACACCACTTTTACTTACTATTTTAATAATTTTGGTTATTTGAACTTAACTGCAGTTAGATGAAAATTTACTGCAAGTGAAATCCAACAACATTTAACAAGTTTAACATGCTTTTTTTTCTTTTTTTTTTTCTTAATTTGTTAAAAGCCAAGCTGTCTTTCTGATGGGGATGTCAAAGAAAAAAATAAAGAAAGATTACCAAAACAGATTTTGCATTTTACAGGTACTTAGATTCTTAAAAGGAGACTCCACTGATGTTGTGATTTCAGCTGCTTGTTTCTGGTCACCATTACAACAGTTCTGAGATTTGCTGCACTTCTGCCCATTTGCAACCTTTTCAAGGATATACCTTATAGGATCCAAGGCTTGACCTTTTTTTTTTTTTTTTGAGAGAGAGAGAGAGAGAGAGAGGAAATGCAATCCTCCTTCTTGAGACTAAATTGTTCTGGGGGTTGGCATTCTCAGACAATTCCCTGTGATTTTCCCAGCAGGTCTAAGGTTAGTGCAGCGCATACAGCCCTGCAAACTCTCCTTCAGGGAAATATAACACTTAATCAGTGACTAGTCAGCTTACAAAATACATAGTTCTCAGTATTTGGGACAGAGCATTACAGAGAAAACATATCATAAAGCAATCAACAGATCATAGGCATGTAAAACATACCAGGAATTACCTGCCTGGGATGCTGGAAAGCATAATATACAGACATATTCTTTGTGCCAGTGTGAATGTGCCTGCAGTGGAGTAGACTGTCTCTTCATATTGTTTGAGGCTTTTGTCATAACAAATCTTCTCAACCTGTCCAAACAGGTAATGTCATTTTCTCCAGGTAACTCAACTTCAAATAAGGCAGTCATCTGCTTTGCCAGGTATGAGAATTTCAGTCACTGCCCCAGATATATCAAATTTTACAGATTATTTGCTCCCAGGGTCAGGAACTCAGTGACACTTATTCTACTTACTAGTATGTAGTAGTGTAGTAACTTTGATGTGGCCACTTTGTTTTTCACATTTCATCATAGTAGGGAATGTTTACATGGACAACTGCATTTGAGCTAGCTAAACTGCTTTGCTACTACTACATCCAAGTGGAATAACTAATTTATTCTTCACTGGATTTTCAGAAGAGAATCTATTGCAAATCTGAGAAGTTTGTCCAGATATTCATATCTGAGATCTGGCTAGCTACTTCCTGCCATGTCAATATAGCAATGTATAGTCAGTCTACTACCCATCAGCCTCGGGCCATGCATGTCAGAGACCTTCAAGAAAGTATATGTGGCAGGTATGAAACAATGATTCTTTGTTCAGGGCTATCATACAGCACAGCTCCACCCCCTGCACATGTTCCGTGTACTATCTACTGGCTTCAAAAGGAGTATTCTCATCTTGCATAATAATACTTAGCATGGGTATATATCTGACATTACCATTGATACATCTCTGAACAGTTACTCCTCTCCCATTTCCATTTTTCATTTTTGGATTGAGAAGCCAGAGCAGTAATCCGTTATAATTTAATAATACGGCATATTTTCTGCCTTTCTTAATATCACACTCTTTGCATCCAACTTCTGAGAGTGACTATTTTTTTTTCTAAAGGCATATTATCCTCTGTGGTAAAACATAGGCAAAAATATACTATATATATACACATGCGCATGTGCACACACACACACACACGCAAATATATGTATATGTATGCATATGTATATATTTGCAAACATATATACACACATATGTATAGATGGATACATGTGTGTTACCGTTCTCGTTCCTACCGAGGAGGCACGGGGCC
>NW_020448428.1:10442-11605 GCF_003343035.1 Apteryx rowi | reverse complement strand
CCTCATTCTTTAGAAGTGGTGGTGCAGATGCTGAAAAGCCCTTCCACATGCCCAGTGGATTTCACCTGAGAGGAACTGTGACTGTCAGAGCTAGTCACCCCCATTCCCATGTATCCCACCACTATACAGCCGGACTGAGTCCTGTGGAGCTCATGGGCAGAAGTCCCTGCTCCTCACAGCAGACTCTGCCAGTGCAAAGTGTAGCTCAAGCAAGGAAGCTGTGCACAGATCCTCTCCGTAAAGAGAGAGGCAAAGTGGGGGGTTGCATGGGAACTGCAACATTTGGGGGATTTTTTACTTGAAAAGTCTCTCCTAACTTCTCAATGTCTTTTCTTCTTTGGACAGTCCCCCATGCACGGATATAGCAAAATGACCAACAGCAGCTCCCTCAATGAGTTCCTCCTCCTGGCATTCGCCAACACACAGCAGCTGCAGCTCTTGCACTTCTCGCTCTTCCTGGGCATCTACCTAGCTGCTCTCGTGAGCAACAGCCTCATCATCACAGCTGTAGCCTGTGACCACCACCTCCACACCCCCATGTACTTCTTCCTCCTCAACCTCTCCCTCCTTGACATTGGCACCATCTCCACCACTGTCCCCAAATCCATGGCCAATTCCCTCTGGAACACCAGGGCCATTTCCTACTCAGGATGTGCTGCCCAGGTCTTCCTGCTTGTCTTCATATTTGCAGGAGAGTTTTCTCTTCTCACAGTCATGGCCTATGATCGCTTTATTGCTATCTGTAGACCCCTGCACTACGAGACCATCATGGGTGGTAGAGCTTGTGCCAAAATGGCAGCAGCTGCCTGGGCCAGTGGTTTTCTGTATTCTTTGATGCACACTGGGAACACATTTTCCATACCACTCTGCAAAGGCAATGTCGTGGAGCAGTTCTTCTGTGAAGTTCCCCAGATCCTCAAGCTCTCCTGCGCAGACTCCTACCTCAGGGAAGTTGGGATTAGTGTGTTTAGTGCCTGTTTATTCTTCGGATGTTTTGTTTTCATTGTGCTGTCCTACGTGCAGATCTTCAGTGCTGTGCTGAGGATCCCCTCTGAGCAGGGACGACACAAAGCCTTTTCCATGTGCCTCCCTCACCTGGCCGTGGTCTCCCTGTGTATCAGCACTGTCCTGTTTGCCTACCTGAAGCCCCCCTCCCTCTCCTC
>NW_020448428.1:7208-8610 GCF_003343035.1 Apteryx rowi | reverse complement strand
CTGGGTCCTCTGCAGGGCTGGCAGGGAGCATGCAGAGGAGGTCCTGGGGCCATCTACTGGGCCTGTAGACCATCCTCCTCCCATGAGAGCCCACAAGCAGGGTTCCTCAGGGCAAAGATGCAGCCCAGCTTGTTGCATGAGCAGAGAGGAGAAGCTGCTCCAGGAAACTCCTCCCAGACCCAGCCCCTCGTATCAGCCATTTCCAGCACTGGCCATTCCCCATGGTGCTGGTGAGGGGTGATCTTGGAATGTGACCAGCTCCATCTGACTTTTGGGCTCAGCACATATATGGGGGTTTGGCCATCCTGCCTGGCCTCACTCCCTGTGCCCAGGCACCAGCAGACCCCAGAGTATGGCCTTCTGCTAACCTCAGGGGGGCAGGATGATGGCTGGGCAGGGCTGGGGACTGGTGGGAGGCTGCTGGGCAGGAGGGCCATGGGGGATGGAGAACTGAGGACTGTCATGGTGACCATGCTGGAGGGGGGGAGGGGTGTTTCTGCATCTCAGAACGCACCCTGTCTGTTGCAGTGCCTGCACAGTGGGGCCGTGGGGCCACGTGCAGGGCACCTGGGGGTCAGTGCAAGGATGGGGTACAGACAGGAGTCACGACACTCCAGAAGCTCCCGATGGTTGTGGAGGGAACTGACTGCTGCTAGATGGGTCGAGAGTCTCTTGGGGACTGCAGCCACCAGCACTGCCTTCCAGGACTCCCAGACCCAGGACAGATGGTCGGTATCAAGCACCGCAGCTCACAGTGTTCACCGTCCTGTGTCACCATCCTCTCTGGAGCACCGCTGGCTGTGTCACTCCCTGCCAAGGTGTGGAGAGGAGCTGCTGGAGGTCTTCTCTTGTCACCCATGCTGCCCCTGGCTCTGCCTAGAGACTCTGCCCTGGGTCATGTGATGTCTCCATATGCTCTCCTCTGAGACCATGTAGGGACCCACAGTGCATAGTTCTCCTTGGAGCTGGCCACCACAGCCTGCCTGCTTGGTCCCAGGAGATCCCAACAAGGCTGTGCTTCGAGGTGAGGCTGTGATTGTCCTCAGTCTGAATTGGTGGGATGGTGTGGCTGGGGGCCAAGGGGAGGAAAGCACAAGAGACAGCAAGGAGAAAATGCAGTAAGGGAAATTTTAAAGGAGTTTAACAAAAAAATAAAGAAATAACCATGATGGTTGAGCAGCCCTAGGGCAGGGGCCAGGAGACTTTTAAAAACTCTCTTGGAGAAGGCACTTACAAACCTGACCTAACTTTAAAGTTAGCTCAGCTCAGAGCAGATCATGGTCCTGGAGATCTCTGGTGGTCCCTCCCAACCCAAATCCTGTACAAGGAAGGAGTTGGAAAGTGGAGTCCTGGGCAGGGGACACTGTTGTGGGGTTGAGGCCTTGCTGGCATTTGTACTCCC
>NW_020448428.1:3260-4499 GCF_003343035.1 Apteryx rowi | reverse complement strand
TCCTGGGTCTGAAGGGCTGAGAAATCTTTGGAGCCAGAGGAGGTTGGAGTCCCACCTCCTGGGCTCATGGGTTATAGGGCATCAGCAGGGCTGTACCAGCTGCAGGGAGGGAATCAGTGCCCGGGGCATGAGCAGATCCCCCTCTGCCCTCCCCTCTCTCTTCACACCCTGGAACACAGATCGTGTTTCCCATGTTGGCCCTCCACGCCGGGCAGTATTCCCAGGTGGAGGGGACACAGACTTCCCACTGGGGAAATGCAGAAGAGCCCAGTCTCATCTAGAGGAGCAGGGTCCCACCACACCTGCTGGGTGGCCAGGGCTGCAGGCTGTACACCCCACTCTGTTCCCTGCACACCTCCTGCCTGGGGCAGAGGGGGCCCAGCAAGAAGGCAGGCATGCCTGGGGGTCTGGTGCCATTGGGGTGGTGGCCTTTGGACCAACCTCTGTCTGTAACAGACTCAGGAACTTCTCCACCTCCAGGTTAGTGGCAAAGTTACTGTCCCAGGTTCTTCCCTCTTGAGAGCTGAGGATTTAATTCTCAGGAGAAGGGGAGAAAGGAAAGCCTTTTGTCCATGGGACTTATACTACGCTGTCAATCCTCTACTGCCTTCTCCTGCTGTATCACCCCAGAAGTCCTTTGGAAGGGGCATTTTTTTGGTTTCTCACCCTCCATCTGACCCTGCTGTGAGCAGCAGGTTGCACTACAGGCCTCCCATGGTCCTTTCAGCCTGAATTATCCCAAAAAGCCTATGACCTCAGGCCCCATTTCAAGCACAGAGCAAATGTCTCTGGGACAGGAGTCATTTGGGCTTTATGTAACCATTCAGAAGAAGGCAGGTGAACACTTCCTCCTCCTTCCTTACTGACTGTAAGGGCAGCCTGGGAGGCACTGCCTCGGGCATAGCTACATTACCCCTGAAGTTCTTTACATCCACCTTTAACCACCTGAAAGTCCATTGCCCGGATCCCCTCAGTGGTGAGGGCAGAAATGCAGGCTTTTCTGCAGGCTGAGTTCTCTATCTCTGTAGTTGCACCTCTAGGTAGATGGTGCTATGCTGCCCTTTCTTTCTTGCCTGAAGCTCAGCCGGGATGGGGATGTGAATGTGGAGGTTGTCTGTCACTGCAGTGACCTTGAGACAGTGGAGAGGTAGGAAGAATAACAGAATCACTGCCCTGGACTGCAGCAGAGAGGATTTCATCTTGTTCAGAATCTGCTTGTCAGGATCCCACAGGTGACTG
>NW_020448428.1:0-1700 GCF_003343035.1 Apteryx rowi | reverse complement strand
ATCTGAAACATGTCCATTTAAATAAAGTAGTTCCTCAGAACAAAGTTTCTCCATTCCTCCACTACTACACCAGAGTATTGCCAGCAAATGTATTTTGATGAATAATGTATATATGTATGTACACTTGCATAGACAGACTAATTMCTGTAGTACATGAACATGGTGCTGTCAATGAATAAGAAAGAAAAAATATTTGGCAATGGTAAAAACTGTGTGAAGTTTTGGAAAGGAGGATTTTTTTTCTGTCAATTATTGCATTGAGTTATTTTTTGAGATTTCAACTTAGGACTAGAATCTCCTGTTGGGGCTTGATTCATTGGATCATATAGAGAGGCTATTGCTGCCTGAGATGCCCTGGGGTTGCTGTGTTCCCATGAGGTGATGAATATTTTGGAGGTGGCTCCTATGGGACTTTAGCTTGTCATTAGGAAATGTATCTCAAAACAATTCAGTTGAGACAACTTATTTCCCTGCATTGACTAGAAAGGGAAGTCCAGACAACTGGGTTAGCCAGAGACATCTGCACTGATGGGGTCTGGCCTGGGGTGAGATCAGCCTTCTCCCTGTTGCTCCTGAAAATGAAGTTGCATTTCATTAATTGTGGAGGGAATGAAAAGGGAGTGTAGCTAGGTGTTTTAGGGACTCCTTTAAAACGTCATGGTAACACAGGTATGTTGAGATTTGTGCAGATTTGGATATGCAAAAACGGATGAAGCTGGTCCCCCTGCTTTCCTCATCAGTCGAGAGAGCCCGACACCTCAGAGTGTGACGTGCTCTGTGCAAAGAGTGAAGAGTGTCATGGACAGCCATGGTCAGAGGGTGGTCTTCTGAGCACTGGCCTCTGTGTGAGACACAGAAATATCCTGTTTAGTGGTGTAGGCCTGATTATAACAGAAAAGTTTAGAAAATGGCATTAAAAATGAAACAAGAAAGAAATTAAGAAAAAAGATATAAAGCAATTAATGTTTTGTTTTACTTTCCAGCTTTTCATTTTTTCTGTGTGCTCTTATTGTTTTTCTTGATTTGTTCTGTTTCAGTACACTAGTCTTCTGGGGAGATTATGCATTATCTTTCTGTCTGAAAAGGAAAGAGATTTTCAGAACTGGGGTGGGATGCAGTCACAGGGTCATGGGTGGCTGGTGCCATTGCAGGTGCCCTGGTCCCCTCTGCCCAGCCTCCCTCTGCAGCTCGAAGGGGCTCCGGTCTCCCGCAGGTCCCCTGTGCGAGCTGTCAGGCCCAGGCAGGTGCCTCAGAGACACCGTGACCTCTCCAAGTGCCACTGGGTGCTTGTGGTTGGACACGTGAGATCTGCCTGGAAAGGTGAAGAGCTGTTTTCAACATTTCAGAAATATGAGCACACTTTCATCAGCTCCAATGATTGGCTCATTTTACTGTCAATGTTTTGCTGTGATGAAATAGTGGGAATCTTCAGGAAGGGTATTAATCAACGGAGAAGAAATATTGACCTGCCCTTGACCTTGTGTTTCCACTACTCTGTCTATTACGCTGTGGATGCAATCTCAGTAATCTCTCTCATATTTCCACATGTCCTGATTAAATTGATCATTTCTAAAGTAAACCTTACATCAGATGATCTTGGCATATGCACTTTCCATAGTTTCCCAATTTTCCTCCTCCCCTTAGTCTTTATCGTTCAGATACCTCCCAACTCTCCAGTTGCTGCTTTAAGCTTCAGGGAG
>NW_020448427.1:6205-8368 GCF_003343035.1 Apteryx rowi | reverse complement strand
CCCATGTCCCCGTCACCTCCCTGCCCCAGCCATTCCCATGTCCCCATCACCTCCATGGCATCCCCACGTGTCTGTCACCTCCCTGCCCCAGGGCCACCCTGTGGCCTTGTCACCTCCCTGCCCCAGGGCCACCCATGTCCCCGTCACCTCCCTGCCCCAGGGCCACCCTGTGTCCTTGTCACCTCCCTGCCCTGGGACACCCCACATCCCCATCCAGGGCCACCTTGTCCCCTCCCTGCCCCAGTCATCCCGGTGTCCCCGTCACCTCCCTGCCTCAGGGCCGCCCCTGGTGTCCTTGTCCCCTCCTGCCCCAAGGCCACAGCCATCCCTTGCATCCCCGTCCCCTCCCTGCCCCGGGGCCACCCACACCCAACCACAGCCACCCCATCTCAACCTGGGGCCACCTCAGATGTCCCCAGCCAGGGACGTCCCATCCCCTCCCTGCCCCAGGGCCACCTCCATCGTCCTTGTCCCCTCTCTGCCCCGAGGTCACCCCGTCCCCTCCCTGTCCCAGGGCCACCTCATCCCCTCCCTGTCCCCAGACAACCTATATCTGCCCAGGGCCACCCTGTCACCTCCTTGGCCTGGGGACATCCCCAAAGTCCCTGGCCTTCCCCTCCCCTGCCCCAGGGCCACCCTATCCTGGGGCCGCCCCATCCCCTGTCCCCAAGGCCACCCTGTCCCCTGTCTGTCCCCAAGGCCCCCAGTGGTGCCACCCCATGGACTGCCAGCACCGGGTCCCCCAAGCGCCCCGGCCCCCCGTCACCCGCTGTCCCCCGCTGTCCCCAGGGGCCAGGGGCTGGTGAACCTCCTGCGCCTGCGGGACCTGCTCATCACCTTCGTGACCTTCTACCCCAGTGAGGTCCCGTCCCCTGACCCCCGGCAGGGACCGTCCCCACGGCCCCGCTGGCCAGGGACCCCCTGTGTCCCCAAACCAGGCACCCCAGGTACTGGGGGCTGATGGTGTCCCCAGGCCCTGCTGTCATCGGTGCTGGTGGCTGCCGGTGTCCCGGGTGCCCAGATGGTCCTGGTGCCTGATGGTGTCCCCAGGCCCCTGGTGCTGGTGGCAGATGGTGTCCCCAGGCTCCCCATGTCCCTGGTGCCGGTGGGTGGTGGTGTCCCCGGTGTCCCCAGCCTCCTTGGTGTACTCGGTGTCCCCAGGCAATGGTGTCCCCAGGCCCTTGGTGTCCCCAGGCTGCCCTGGTGTCCTGGCCACCAGGTGCCAGGGCTGACAGTGTCCCCAAGGCCCTGGTGTCCCTGTATCCCTGATGCTGGGGGGTGACGGTGTCCCCATGTCCCTGGTGCTGAGGGGCAACAGTGTCCCCATGTCCCCGGTGCTAGAGGATGGTGGCGTCCCCAGTGCCCCAGTAGTGGGGGGTGACGGTGTCCCCAGTGTCCCCATGTCCCCTATGCTGGGGTATGGCAGCATCCCTGGTGGTGGGAGTGATGACATCATGGTGTCCCCATGTCCCCGATGCTAGGGGTGGTGGTGTCTCCATGTCCCCATGTCCCCAATGCTGGGGGGTGGCAGTGTCCACATGTCCCCTATACTGGGGGGTGGTGGCATCCCTGTGTCCCCTATACCGGGGGTAGCAGTGTCCCCAATGCCAGGGGGTGGCGGTGTCCCCGTGTCCCTGATGCTGGGGGTGGTGGTGTCCCCATGTCCCCAATGCTGGGGGGCAGTGGCGCCCCGTGTCCCCAATGCCAGGGGGGCGACGGCATCCCTGCGTCCCCGGCGTGGGGGTGACGGCGCGGCGGTGTCCCCAGGCCGGGGGTACGTGCCGGGGGTGACGCTGGTGGCAGTGCGGGTGCTGGAGGTGCTGGGCACCGAGCCGGGGACCTTCTGGTGCCTGGTGGGACCCGAGCGGCCCTGGGGTGACGCGGGCGCCGGGCTGGCGGTGGCACTGCGTGAGCACCCGGGGGGGGGACACGGGGGGACATGGGGGACATGGGGGGGATGTGGGCACCAGGCTGGTGGTGGCGCTGCGTGGGCACTGTGGTGGGGACGGGGGGGGACACACGAGGGACACAGGGATGTGGGGGGGCCCAGACACCGGGCACCCCCATCCCATCACCCCCATCCCATCACCCCCATCTCCATCACCCCCATCCCATCACCCCAATCCCTTCACCCCAATCCCCATCACCCCCATCCCATCACCC
>NW_020448427.1:3257-4581 GCF_003343035.1 Apteryx rowi | reverse complement strand
CATGTTGGACCATATTGCGTGCTGGCACATACGTGTCAGGCTGCGTTGCATGTTGGCACCCGTGTGTCGGGCCGTGTTGCACCCTGGCACCCGCGTGTCAGGCCATGTTGCATTGTGACCCCCCCGTGTGTCAGGCTGTGTTGCACGCCAACACCCATATGTCGGTCCGTGTCGCACCCTGGCACCTACGTGTCAGGCCACGTTGCACACCAGCACACACGTGTTGGGCTGTGCTGCACCCCAGCACCCGTGTGTCAGGCCATGTCGCACCCCAGCACCCACACGTCGGGACACATTGCACCCCGGCACCCGCGTGTCAGGCCATGTCACACGCCAGCACACGTGTGTCAGGCCATGTTGCACACCAGCACACGCGTGTCAGGCTGTGTTGCACCCCAGCACCCATGTGTCAGGCCACGTCGCACCCCAGCACCCACGTGTCAGGCCACATTGCACCCCGGCACCCGTGTGTCAGGCCATGTCACACGCCAGCACACATGTGTTGGGCCACGTCGCACCCTGGCACCCACATGTCGAGCCATGTCACACGCCAGCACACGTGTGTTGGGCCACATTGCACCCCAGCACGTGTGTCAGGCTGTGTCACACACCAGCACCTATGTGCTGGGCTGTGTCACCCCAGCACATGCGTGTCAGGCCATGTTTCACCCCAGCACATGCATGTCAGGCTGTGTTGCACCCCAGCACCCACACGTCGGGCCGTGTTGCACCCCGGCACCCACGTGTCAGGCCATGTCATGTGCCAGCACACGTCAGGCTGCATTGCACCTTGGCACACGTGTGTCAGGCCATGTCACACACCAGCACCCGTGTGTCGGGCCACATTGCACCCTGTCACCCACGTGTCAGGCCATGTCACACACCAGCACCCATGTGTCGGGCCACACTGCACCCTGTCACCCATGTGTCAGGCCATGTCACACACCAGCACATGTGTTGGGCCGCGTTGCACCATGGCACCCACGTGTCAGGCCATGTCACACACCAGCACCCGTGTATTGGGCCGTGTCACATGCCAGCACCCACGTTGCGCCACATTGCACCCTGTCACCCGCGTGTCAGGCCGCGTTGCACCCCAGCACCCACGTGTGCCGGCCTGCGTTGCACCCCGGCACATGCACGTGGGGCCACGTCCCATGCCAGCACCCGCGTGCGGGGCCGTGTCACCCCCCAGCACCCATGTGCTGAGGGTGCCACCAGCCCAGGCGCCCTGGGGGAGGCTCCGTCCCCGTCCCCGTCCCCGAGCGCCTCTGCGTCGCCATCCTCATCCGCCACTGCCACCGCCTGCTCCGGCTCCGGCGCG
>NW_020448427.1:0-1031 GCF_003343035.1 Apteryx rowi | reverse complement strand
ACTGCAGGTGGCACAGGGCCACCCCGTGGGGACAGGGGCCACCGCTGCCCGGTGCCATCCGACCCCGGGGGGGGGGGATAAGGGATGGGGCCCCCCCGCTCACCACTTCATGAGGAACATGAGGTCGCCGCACGAGTCGGTGGCCCCGATGATCTTCTCGGGCTCCAGCCCTCGCTCGAAGCCCCGGGCGATGTCRTTGCTCTGCGCGGGGGAGGAAAAAAAAACACCCCAAAACCTCCAAAAACCTCCAAAACCCTTAAAAACCCTCAAAAGACCTAAAAAAGACCCTAAAAAACCCTCAAAAGATCTCAAAAGACCCTCAAAAGACCCTCAAAACCCCTCAAAACCCTCAAAAAACCTCAAAAAAGACCCTAAAAAACCCTCAAAAGATCTCAAACGATCCTCAAAAGACCCTCAAAAAAACTCAAAAACCCTCAAAGACCTCAAAAAACCTCAAAGACCTCAAAAGACCTCAAAGAAACCTCAAAAGACCTCAAAAAACCCTCAAAAGACCTCAAAAAACCCTCAAAAGACCTCAAAAAACCCTCAAAAATCCTCCAAGATCTCAAAAGACCTCAAAGAAACCTGAAAAGACCCTCAAAAGACCCTCAAAAAATCCTCAAAAATCTCAAAAATACTCAAAGAAACCTCAAAAAAAATCAAAAAACCCTCAAAAAAATAAAAAAAACTCAAAGACCTCAAAAGACCCTCAAAAGACCTCAAAGAAACCTCAAAAACAACCTCAAAAACCCTCAAAAAAACCCTCAAAACCCCTCAAATAAACCTCAGAGTCGGTGGCGGTGCCGATCCGGAGGACAGGTCAACCCGCGCGGGGGCTGCTCACCTCCCGCTTCTTCTTGGCCTTGAGGTCGTCGKCGGCGCCGGGCAGCCCCGACTTGCGCTTGGCGCCCTCGGCCTTGTCGCGCGCCTTGGCGCCGTCGCCGTCCTTCATCTTCTTGTACTTCTTGGTGAACTCCGAGATGAGCTCCGGGCAGTCCAGGTTCTTCTCCGGCTCCCAGGTGTTATGTTCC
>NW_020448426.1:2615-8861 GCF_003343035.1 Apteryx rowi | reverse complement strand
GCAGTCTCCTTGTTTGTGAGACAGCGAACATACACAGTGGTCACTCATTCTGTGAGGCAGCCAAGAGATGCCGCGGTCTGCTTGTTCGCCAGGCAGCGAAGAGATTCGGCAGTCTGCTTGTTTGTGAGACAGCGAACATCCACAGTGGTTCCTCATTCTGCGAGGTAGTGAAGAGACACAGCGGTCTGCTTGTTCGGCAGGCAGCAAAGAGACGAAGCAGTTTGCTTGTTCGCCAGGCAGCGAACAGATTAGGCAGTCTCCTTGTTTGTGAGAGAGCGAACATCCACACTGGTTCCTCATCCTGCGAGGCAGCGAACGGACACAGCGGTCTGCTTGTTCGCCAGGCAGCGAACAGATTAGGCAGTCTCCTTGTTTGTGAGACAGCAAACATCCACAGTGGTTCCTCATTCTGTGAGGCAGCAAAGAGACACAGCGGTTTGCTTGCTCGCCAGGCAGCAAAGAGACGAAGCGGTTTGCTTGTTCACCAGGCAGTGGACAGATTAGGCAGTCTCCTTGTTTGTGAGACAGCGAACATCCACAGTGGTTCCTCATTCTGCGAGGCAGCGAAGAGGCACAGCGGTCTGCTTGTTTGCCAGGCAGCGAACAGATTAGGCACTCTCCTTGTTGTGAGACAGTGAATATCCACAGTGGTCACTCATTCTGCGAGGCAGCGAAGAGACGCAGTGGTCTGCTTGTTCGCCAGGCATTGGACAGATTAGGCAGTCTCCTTGTTTGTGAGACAGCGAACATCCACAGTGGTCACTCATTCTGCAAGGCAACGAAGAGACGCAGTGCTTTGCTTGTCCACCAGGTGGCGAAGTGGCATCACGGATTGCTTTTTCGCCTGGAAGCGAAGCGAGGAAGCACTTTGCTAGCTGGCGAGGCAGCGAACAGGTGCAGTGGTGTGCTTGTTGACCAGGCGGCGAAGCAACGCTGCAGTCCGCTTGTTGGCGAAGCAGTCAAGAGATTCTGCCCACTGCTTGTTTGCAACGCCTCCAATAGGGGCAGCGGACTGCTTGTTGGCGAGGCGGGAGGAGATGCAGCACTTCCTTCTTTTGGCAGGCATCAAAGAGACGCAGCGGTTAGTTAGTGCGCGAGGCGGCAAAGAGACACAAGGGCTTGCTTGTCTGCGAGGCGGCGAAGAGACGAAGTGGTTTGATTCTTCGACAGGTAGCGAAGAGATTAGGCAGTCTCCTTCTTTGTGAGATAGCGGACATCCACAGTGGTTCCTCATTCTGCAAGGCAGCGAAGAGATGCAGCGGATGTTCGCTGTCTCACAAAGAAGGAGACCGTCTAATCTGTTCACTGCCTGGCGAACAAGCAAACTGCTTCGTCTCTTCGTTGCCTCGCCGAATGAGGAACCACTGTGGATGTTCACTGTCTTACGAACAAGGAGACTGCCTAATCTGTCCACTGCCTGGCGAAGAAGCAAAACGCTGCGTCTCCTCGCTGCATTGTGAAGAAGTAAACCATTGCATGTGTTGAGTGCCTGGAGAACTAAGTGCTGCGTCTCTTCGCTGCCTCGCAGAATAACCAGCCACCGTGGATGTTCGCTGTCTCACAAAGCAGCAGACTGCTGTGTCTCTTCGCTGCCTCGCCAACTGGCAAAGTGCTGCAGCGGGTCGCTTCCAGGCAAAAAAGCAATCCGCGATGCCACTTCGCCATCTAGTGCACAAGCAAACCGCTGCATCTGTTTGCTGCCTCGCAGAACGTGGAACTACTGTGGATGTCTGCTATCTCACAAAGAAGGAGACTGCCTAATCTCTTCGCTGCCTGGCGAACAAGCACACCACTGCATGTCTTCGCTGCCTGGCAGAATGACTGACCACTGTGGATGTTCGCTGCCTCACAAACAAGGAGACTGCCTAATCTCTTCACTGCCTGGCGAACAAGCAAACCACTGCCTCTGTTTGCTGCCTGGCGAACAAGCAAACCGCTGCGTCTCTTCTCTGCCTGGCCAACAAGCAGACCACTGCATCTGTTCCCAGCCTGGCAAACAAGCAAACCGCTGCATCTCTTCGCTGCCTCGCAGAATGAGTGACCACTGTGGATGTTTGCTGTCTCAGAAACAAGGAGACTGCCTAATCGGTTTGCTGCTGGGCAAACAAGCAAACCACTGCATGTGTCCGATGCCTCGCCAACAAGCAGACCACTGCGTCTCTTGGCTTCCACTTGCTTCTAGGCACATGTGAAAATGAAACACCGGGACTTAGGAGGGTGCCGAGCAGCCTCATAGAGGGCCATTGCTAGCCACTGGTCTCTGTCTCTCTGCTGCTTCTTTCGCTCCTGGGAAAGAAGGAAAAGATCCTCCCCTCGCCTCTCGTTGTGCCACCAGCGCAAGGAGCAGCCCCAGCCCTTGGGGCTTTGCAGCTCGCCTCTGCAATTGCTCTGCGCAGGTGCTGCCCAGGCGCAGGAGCGAGAGCGAGGGCCTCTCCCTGGGGCAGCCCGGCACCAGCGCAGGACCAAGTTCATCTGCCACGGAGAAATGCAGTGGCTGCTGCCTCCCGCCCTCCCCAGCAGCCTGAAAAGCCTTTGGCGCAAGGAGAACTAGATGGTCTCTCATGCACACACACACACACACACAAACACCCCTGATGAGAGAAGCCTCATTTCTAGGAAGCCAAGTTGAAGAATAAGAGCAAGTCTGTTTGTTTGAAGAAAGCCACAGCGAGGAGCTGGCAGAGAGAGCTGCCATTACCGCCGCACTAGGCTCCAACTCCTTCAGGGCTGCAAGCTCTAATGCCTCAGACTTCTCTCAGAAGCTAGAGTTTGTCCTGGTGAATTGGGGCAGGTTCCTTTCTGGCCCTGTGCAAAACTGCCATGCGCCCGCGAGACAGATAAACTCAGGACGCACCATCTCCGTTACTCCCTTTACTCGAGAGTGCATTCCTCCAAGAGCAGCTTTGCTCTGCTAGGCCGCCTCCGGACTCAGAGTCCCGGGACTCACAGGAGGCAGCCAGCGGGCAGAGGATGGGCCACATCTGCTCTTCCGGCTGCTGTGCCTGGGCCAAAAAGTCCTTGCCGGGGGGGTACCTGCGTGCTTGTGGGCCCACTCGGGTTTCAGCTCGGAGGGCCGTGGTCTGGGGAGGGCGGAGAGGGTGCACAGCACAGACCTTCCCGAGACAGAGAGCCAGAAGAGCAGAGCGTGCCTCCACAGGTGGGACCGTGCACAGCTCCCCTCTGCTCTCCCGGAGCAGCCTTCTCCCAAAGCACAGGGACAGCAGCGCTCGCAGCAGCCCCTTTAATCTCCCGCCACGCCCGGAGCCACGCTGGAGGTGCGGCTGTACATGGGGGCAGAGAAAAGCCTCTCCTCTGCTTCCACATCTTCCACCTTCCTCTTCTTGGTTGGTCTCTGGAGCCCGCCTTCCTTCGTGTGCCGGTGGCACAGGTGCCTCAGGTGCTTGACCATCAAGGCGGTGTTTGCCTCCAGCCGGCAGAGCACCTCGTAGCTGTCGCAGGGGCTCCCACCCTGGCAGGCGGTGCCCCCGGGAGCTGAGGCTGCCTGGCCCATCTCCTGGGAATGACAGGGCAGGGGCACAATGAAACGGGCAGGGGCCTGCGGGGCTCAGAGCTCTCCGGCGGGGCTTGGCCTCGTCTCCAGAAACTCAAGCCTCCCAGCGCTGCTCCAGGCAGCAGGCTGTGCTAAGAAGCCCTCAGGCAGCACATGTGTGTTTTCCGCTCGGCAGGTTGAACCCCACTGGGGCAGAATGTCCCCATTTCTCCCTCAGAGGCTGACACTAACCTCTGCCACCTGGGGGTAGGAAGAGGCCGAGGATGTGCCGGGTCCTGCCAAGGCTTTCGCCTCCAGCCGTTTTTTTTCTCCCTCGTTCCAAGCATCCCTGGCGCAAGGCCTTTGCGGTACCCTGCTCCCAGCACTCTGGCACTGTCCCGCCTGCGTTGCCTCCAGCACTCACCTGTCTCYGGCGTCTCATGGCTTTACGCCAAAGACAGCGTGCAAGCAAAAGCCCGCCAAGCAGGCCCAGGGCTTGGCTGCACAGAGAGAGCACCTGCAGCGTCACCGGGGTCATCTCCAGCTGGGCACAGGAGGGCCAGAGCTGGTCCAGGGGGTAGGGCAGGCAGGAGCCCTGATGCACCGTGCCTCTGCCCAGTTGTTCCAGCTCCTCGGGGAGAACATCCCACCCGACTCGGGCCCAGCTGGGGCGGCCGCAAAGGCCCAGGCCGCCGGGGAGCAACGAGGCTGTGACCAGAGCAAGGGCCATGGAGAGAGGCGGGCAGAGCATTGTCCCAGTGCCTCCCAAGGACAAATCTCTGCGAGCGCTGGCTGTCACCCTCAAGCGAGCTCAGCCAGTGACTGCCAGCACTGAGGGGCGGCCCCGAGCATCGGGGCAGTGGGGGGGTGGATGAGGTCATCAGCCCCAGGKGGCTGTCACCAAAGGCCCTGGGAGGTCACAAGGCCTTTCCCTGGCACCCAGCAGACAGGGAAGGCGGAGGCGGTGTGAAGGAGGGCCCGGGGAGGCGGCTTTCTAACGCTGCTGCTCCCACTGCTGTCCCCGCTGGGGCTCTGTGGCCCCGCCGGCAGAGTGGGCCTGAGCCCCACGTGCTTTGGGCCCTGCTCCAGAATCCTCAGTGAGGAGGAGCTGGGCCAGCGCGGGGCGTTGCCCGGAAGTGCTCAGTGCTGTCAGCCCCACGGGCAGCTGGGCAGCCACGGCATTTCCGTCAGCACCGCAGGGTACTTTGATGCTTTAGGGAGAGGCGTGGGAGCAGGGCCCCAGCCCAGCCAGTGTCTCCAAAGGGGGCCCCACCTGGCTGGTGGAGGGGTGGGCAAGAAGCACCGCACCACTTACCCCACAGCAAGAAGGGCCTCGGAGAACAAACAGCATATTCCACTGCAGCAACTGCAGGGAGCAACCCTCCAGGCACCTTCCTGCTAGTAAGGTTAGGGCAACCCTGCCCTGCTTTCCCCAGAAGCCCAGGGCCTTGGAAGCCAAAGTGCTCCTGCCTCAGGCCAGGGGGGCTGTAGGGCATGCACAGGCGCCTGCTCCCAGCAGCACCTTCAGCAAAGGGGCCATTTGCCAAAGCACTCTGGGTGGGGGAACGGCCAGGATGAGACATTTCCCTGAGGGCTGGCCCAGCCTGGAGCTCAGCTTGAGCTGTGCTCCTGCTTCCTTGAGCCTGGCAGCCTTTCCCGTGGGGAGAGCACGCTCCAGCTGCTGCCTCGTAGCCCACACGGCCGGACCCAGACAGACGCRCGCCTGCCCTGGCACCCACCCAACCCCGCAGCGCTCCCCTTGCCGTGGGCACGGAGAGCCCCGTCCGCTCCTCCTCGCCCCTGGGCATGCCTGCCGGGCATCAGCGCAAAAACACCCCTGCCTCCACGGGCACACCAGCCTCACGGCTCCCTCGAGGATCAGCCCGGCACAGACGTCCAGCTAATATCCATGCCCGGACCGGGGCCTCTTAGCCTGGCTCTGGCACAGACCCTGGGTCTCTCCAGCTGCACATCTGCCCCCGGCATAAGCTAGTCCAGCTCGACAGCTCCTACTGAACGTCATGCACAGTGTTACCTCCAGAGCTCTGATCCAAATGATGGACCCTGGACAGCCCCTCAAAACCAATACTATCATTGCAGAAAGCATTCAGTATGGAATAGTAGTCAGGAGATGCCAACATGTGCTTGTCTACCACTGTACTCTCCAGACTGACCCAGTGTTGTATAAACACATAAACACCTCCCAGTAGGAAGAATTTTGTTGCCATAGCAGATTTTTATTTTAATTAAAAGCAGTACTGGAATCAGAATGTGCTTTACGTTTGAGCATGGAGCARACAGGATCAATCTTTTGGGATGGTCCTACATCTGATGGAAGCATGTTCTGGCCCCAGAGTGTCACGTGTGGGTGGTATGTTTGTTGCACACCAGTGAGGATCGACAGGCCACGTCGCCCTCGCTCACTCCAGTCTACCTGTGAGCCAGGATTTGGCAAACATCTGCTGATGATGCAAAGGACTTTGCTCACTGCAGGTGAAAGGAAGAGGAAGAGATGAACCAAGGATATGAGGAGAGAGAGCAGACCTGCTTTAACAGGGAGAAGGGGTGGGTCAGTGGGGAGACATGGTGCCTTTTCTATGCTCTTGCTTATCCTGCTGATGCAGCACTAGGGCAGGTCCCCAGAGAGAGGAGATCTTCATCCTCAGCTAGAGCAAGCCAGGGCTGCCCTGATTTGGTGTGGGGGATAGACCTGCCAAGATGGGCAGGCTGGACGGGAGGTCTCTCTGGGACCTCAT
>NW_020448426.1:0-1865 GCF_003343035.1 Apteryx rowi | reverse complement strand
GCTGCTGCCTTGGTGCAGGGCTTGTTTGTTCTGCATTAAATCAGTGAGGAGCAAAACTGACTTCCTACTCCCAACCTCTAATATAAATGTAGTGCAAGAGGATGATATCCCTCAGTTTTGCTCCAATTTCCATGCTGGGAGAGGGCTTTGGGGTGTTTTTTAAACCTGTGACTTGATGCTGGCAACTCCCACGCTCCTGTGTTGCTGCAGACCATGGCAGCGCAAGAGGAACTGCCACACCACAGCTGCGAGCACGTGTGTTGTCCTCTGTCCTGTTCTGGCTCTCCCACCTGTATATGTGTGTGTGGAGGACATCCCTGGCACAGGGGGAAGCTCTCAATCCCTTCATTAACACTGTGGCTGTAGCCACCAGAGCTAAAGCTCTGGTAAGAAGACCTGCGTGTTGAGACACCTAACTAAAAGTACCCCGTCCTTTGGCTAAGGCCCAAGATAGAGGGTTTTACATGCAAAAAGTGCTTTAAAGATTTGTGGTTTTCCTACTATACTTAAGGTAGTTTGATTTAAGCCACAAAAATAACAGAAACACTATTATTATATGGACTCAATTCATTTCCAGTGTCCAACCCAAGAAGAAAAAAAAAGTATATATATTATCTGGAGAAGAAGCAGCATTCAGAATAAAAATATATACTTAAGAGTAAATGTTGCTTAAGTGAGTATACTTCTCCCTGGGTAACCAAACCCTCCACTGTAGTGTCGTGCCTGGTTTTGGTGGAAAATAAACATTTGGGTGGTCTACAGCCAGTGTGAATGTATGTAGAAAACCAAACAGAGACTAGTAAGAGTCAAGATTTATTTCTTTCTGACTTGCAACAGACACTGAGAGCACTGGGCCTGAACCAGTCCCTCTCCTCCCTTCAGCTCTCACGGATTGCAGCTGGAATGAAAAGGAATCAGCCCTGTTTTAGACAGGGGAATGTGCGCAGCCGTTTTCCTCAAAACTTTACGTTCAATTCCTGGTTTCCTTTCTATTTCCCACAGCATATGGATACAGCATCTCTTCAACCAGAGCATTCAGCCTCCCGGGTAGGCATGGCAGGCAGCCAAGAGGCTTAGTGTGATGCAGAGCTAATCTTGCTCCTGCGCCCCGCACCTGCCCTTCTAAGTCCAGTGTTTCCTGTTGGTTGCATCCTCCTCCATTGCTCAAACATTTCTTTTTGCAGCTGTGTTATTGTAGGCCGCATAGCATCCGAGAGGATGAGAAGGAGATAGACAGGGTATTCTCGGAGACTGTACAGCTTCAGGAGTCTCAAGCCCCCACAGCAGTGGAGTTGCTGGAGGGCTCTGTGCTGTGTGAAACGGTACATCATAACACTGTAGAAGGCGGCTGGAAGCTGGTCACTTCTCGTAGSAGGAGAAAGGCTCCTACTCCTCCTGAGGACTTGCATTTGAAGAACAGGTTTAGTGCCCTCCAGGAGGAGGAGGAGCTGGACATGGCTGCAAGGGAAGTAACTGGGACAACAGACCCTGTGCCTTGCAGGAACACCCGGAAGAAGCGGTGGGTGATTGTTGTGGGGGACTCCCTGCTGCAGGGGACGGAGGCACCTATCTGCCGACCTGATCTCTTGTCTAGAGAGGTTTGTTGCCTGCCAGGGGCTCATGTACAAGATGTCATAGAAAGACTGCCAAAGCTTGTCCATGCTTCGGACTATTACCCACTGCTGCTCGTCCCTGTGGGCACTAATGACACCAAGGGCAAACTGGAAACCATCAAACAGGATTTCAGAGCTCTGGGGATGGTGGTCAAGGGTCTGGGAGCCCAGGTCATCTTCTCCTCAATTCTGCCAGTGAGGGGGATGGATGAGAGGAGGAGGAGACGGACTTTCCAAGTTAACAACTGGCTG
>NW_020448425.1:6751-8919 GCF_003343035.1 Apteryx rowi | reverse complement strand
CGGGCCTGAGCGCCGAGAGCAGCCTGGTGCGCTTCATCCCCCGCGAGGAGGGGCCCTACGAGGTGGAGGTCACCTACGACGGCGTCCCCGTGCCCGGCAGCCCCTTCCCCGTCGAGGCCGTGCCCCCCACCGACCCCTCCAAGGTGGGTCTCCGTCCCCCCACCCCGGGGCTCCGCGTCGCCCCGCGGCCCGCTTTCGGGGCTCTTGGGGGGGGCGGCTCGGGTGATGCCATGGGGCAGGTGCCTGCTTTGGGGGGGGTCCTGATGAGATGGGGGGTGCCAGGAATGTGTCCCCCCTCCCCTCTTAACCACATGTCTCTCCCTGCAGTTAGGGACCTGTTTTGGGGAGGGGGCAAGTAAGGGGGGGGCCTCAGGGGCTGGGGATCCCCAATAAGAGGGTGTTTTTGGTGTTGGGGGGGTCCCTAGGGACTGGGGGTCCCCAAAAAGAGGGTGTCTTTGGTGATGGGGGGGTCCCCAGGGACTGGGGGTCCCCAGTAAGGGGATGCCCTTGGTGATGGCGGTCTACAAGGGCTGGGGATCCCCGGTAAGGGGGTGACCCTGATGCTGGGGGGGTCCCCAGGGACTGGGGGTCCCCGTTAAGGGGGTGACCCTGGTGATGGGGGGCTCCCCAAAGAAGGGGGGTCCCCGGTAAGCGGGTGTCCCTGGTGCTGGGAGGGTCCCTGAGGGCTGGGGCTCCCCAGTAAGGGGGTGTCTTTGGTGATGGGGGTCCCCAGTAAGAGGGTGTCCCTGGTCCTGGGGGGCTCCCTAGGGATTGGGGGTCCCTAATAAGGGGGTGTCCCCAGTCATAGGGATCCCTGAAGGCTAGGGCTTCCCAGTAAGGGGGTGTCCCTGGTGCTGGGGGGGTCCTTGAGGGCTGGGGCTCCCCAGTAAGGGGGTGTCCCAGTGATGGGGGTCCCTAGTAAGGGGGAGTCCCTGATGCTGGGGAGCTCCCCAGGAATTGGGGGTCCCTAATAAGGGGCTGTCCCTAGTGATGGGGGTCCCCGGTAAGGGGGTGTCCCTGGTAAGGGGGTGTCCCTGGTCATAGGGGTCCCTGAAGGCTGGAGCTCCCCAGTAAGGGGGTCCCCCCAATGACAGGGGTCTCCAGTAAGGGGTGTCTCTGGTGATGGGGGTTCCCAGTAAGGGGGTGTCCCTGGTCATAGGGGTCCCTGAGGGCTAGGGCTCCCCAGTAAGGGGGTCCCCCCAATGACAAGGGTCTCCAGTAAGGGGGTGTCTGGTGATGGGGGTCCCCAGTAAGGGGGTGTCCCTGGTCATAGGGGTCCCTGAGGGCTAGGGCTCCCCAGTAAGGGGGTCCCCCCAATGACAGGGGTCTCCAGTAAGGGGTGTCTCTGGTGATGGGAGTCCCTGGTAAGGGGGTGCCCCAATGATAGGGCTTCCCCAAGGGTGGGGTCCCCAGTAAGGGGGTGTCCCTGGTCATAAGGGTCCCCAGTAAGGGGGTGCCCCGGGGATGGGGCTCCCCAGTGAGGGCCCCGGTGGAGCCCGGGGGGCACCGTGACCCCACGCGTCGCCCCCACAGGTGCGCGCCTACGGGCCGGGGCTGCAGGGTGGCTTCGTGGGCATGCCAGCCCCCTTCACCATCGACACCAAGGGTGCCGGCACGGGGGGCCTGGGGCTGACGGTGGAGGGCCCGTGCGAGGCGAAGATCGAGTGCCTGGACAACGGCGACGGCACCTGCTCCGTCTCCTACCTGCCCACCGAGGCGGGCGACTACAACATCAACATCCTCTTCGCCGGCGCCCACGTGCCGGGCTCGCCCTTCCGGGCGCCCGTGCGCGCCCCCTTCGACGCCTCCAAGGTGACGTGCTCGGGGCCCGGCCTGGAGGGCGCCACGGCGGGCCAGCCCGGCCACTTCCGCGTGGACTGCAGCCGTGCCGGCACCGCCGAGCTCACCATCGGCATCGCCTCGGAGGCGGGGGCCCGCGCCGAGGTGCGGGTGGAGGACAACGGCGACGGCACCTACACCATCGCCTACACGCCGCTGAGCCCCGGCGTCTACACCATCACCGTGGAGTACGGCGGCCAGCCCGTGCCCCACTTCCCCAGCAAGGTCCGCGTGGAGCCCGCCGTCGACACGGCCGGCGTGAAGGTCTACGGGCCCGGCGTGGAGGGCAAGGGTGCGTCGGGGGCGGCGGCGGCGACGGGGGGGCCGCG
>NW_020448425.1:3493-4591 GCF_003343035.1 Apteryx rowi | reverse complement strand
TGCTATAGGGTCTCAAGGTGCCTTGTAGGGTGTTATAGTGGGTTTCAAGGCGTTCTGTGGGATGCTATAGGGTGTCTTGGGGCAACCTATGGGATGCTATAGGGTCTCAGGGTGCCCTATGGGGTGCTCTAGAGAGTCTTGGGGCAACCTGCGGGATTCTATAGGGTCTCAAGGTGCCCTGTGGGATACTATAGGGGGTTTCAGGGCATTCTGTGGGATGTTATAGGGCGTCTTGGGGCAACCTATGGGAGGCTATAGGGTGTCAGGGCGCCCTGTTGGGTGCTCTAGGGGGTCTCGGGGCAACCCGTGGGATGCTGTAGGGTCACGGGGCACCCCGTGGGAGTCTATAGGGTCTTGGGGCGCCCTGGGGGGTGCTCTGGGGGGGTCTCAGGGTGCCCCGTGGGATACTATAGGATCTCGAGGCACCCTGTGGGGTGCTCTAGGGGGTCTCGGGGTGCCCCGTGGGATACTATAGGGTCACAGGGTGCCCTGGGGGGGTGTGGGGTGCTGCGGGGGCGCCCCTGAGCCCCCCCCGCCCCCTCCCGCGAGGGGCCCTACAGCATCTCCGTGCGCTACGGGGACGAGGAGGTGCCCCGCAGGTGAGCGGGGCGGCGGGGACCGAGGGGCGCGTGTGTGCGTGCGCACGCGTGTCGTTTTGGGGGGGGCCCGGCTGACCCCCCCCACCACCACCCCGTTTCGGCGCAGCCCGTTCAAGGTGAAGGCGCTGCCCACCCACGACGCCAGCAAGGTGAAGGCGAGCGGCCCCGGGCTCAACACCACCGGCGTCCCCGCCAGCCTCCCCGTGGAGTTCACCATCGACGCCAAGGACGCCGGCGAGGGGCTGCTGGCCGTGCAGATCACGGTGGGGACGGCGGGGGGGCAGGGACAGGGACGGGATGGCAGCGGATAGGGATGGGGGGAAGGAGTTGGGGACAGGGACATGAGCAGGGGGATAGGAACAGGGGGAAGGAGTAGGGGACAGGGATGTGAGCAGGGTGACAGGGCCAGGAGGAAGGAGTCGGGGATAGGGACAGGGTGACAGGGGACAAGGATGGGATGGCAGGGGACAGGGATGTGAGCAGGGGGACAGGGACAGGA
>NW_020448425.1:0-1091 GCF_003343035.1 Apteryx rowi | reverse complement strand
CCGACGTGGACGTGGTGGAGAACGCCGACGGCACCTTCGACATCTTCTACACCGCCCCCCAGCCCGGGAAGTACGTCATCTGCGTGCGCTTCGGGGGCGAGCACATCCCCAACAGCCCCTTCCAGGTCATGGTGAGCACACGGGGGGTGGGGGGCGGATTTGGGGAGGGGGGGAGGTCGCACCAGGCTCCCCGCTAACGAGCTCGTTCGCGCAGGCCACCGACCGACCGCTGCTGGGCGTCAATGGGCTGGACATGGCCGGGCTGCGCCCCTTCGACCTCGTCATCCCCTTCACCATCAAGAAGGGCGAGATCACGGGTGAGACGCGGGGCGGGGGGGACACCGGGCGCCCCGAAATGTCCCAGCTCCTCCCCGGGGGGACCCGAGCAGCCAAAGTCCTCCTGGGGGTCCCCAAAATCCTCCTGGGGGTTCCCAACGTCCTTCTAGACCGGGGTGTCCAAAGACTGAGCTCTCCCAGGGAGTCCCCGAGGGGTTTAGGGATCTGTATTGGGGTCCCTAGCCCCCCCCAAGTCCCTTTGGGGGGTCCCTAGGCCAGCCAGGGTCCTCTTTGGGGGTTCTCAGAGCCTTCCTGGGGGGAGCCCCAAGTTATAGGGGGTCCCTAGAGCCCCCCCAGGTCTTCCTCGGGGGTCCCCAGAGCCTCTTGGGGTCCTCCTAGGGGGTCTTTGGGTCCTCCTGGGGGTCCCCAGAATAGCCAGGTCCTCCTAGGGGGTCCCCAATACAGCCAAGGTCCTCCCAGGGGGTCCCCAGAGCTCCCCAGGTCCTCCCTGGGGGTCCCTAATACAGCCAAGGTCCTTCCAGGGGGTCCCTAGAGCCCCCCAGGTCCTCCCTGGGGGTCCCCAATACAGCCAAGGTCCTCCCAGGGGGTCCCCAGAGCCTCTTGGGGTCCTCCCAGGGGGTCCTCAGGTCCTCCTGGGGGTCCCCAAAATAGCTGGGTCCTCCCAGGGGGTCCCCAAGGCAGCCCAGGTCCTCCTAGGGGGGTCCCCAGAGCCCCTTAAGTCCTCCCCGGGGGTCTTCAGGTCCTCCCAGGGGTCCCCAAAATAGCCAGGGGGTCCCTAGAGCCCCCCCAAGTCC
>NW_020448424.1:1577-8622 GCF_003343035.1 Apteryx rowi | reverse complement strand
ATCCGGACCCTCTCGCCGGCGCGGGGGCGAGCGCCCGGCGGTGCCGGCCCCAGCGAGCCGCGGGCGGCTTGGCGCCTCCGAGGGGCTCGGCCGGCTCCGGGTGCGGAGGCGTGCGGCGTTCCCGCCGGCGGAGGAAGCTCCGCTTTGTCGGTGCCGGTGTTTTCCCCGGCAGCGGCAGCGGCTCTGGGCGGCCGTTCCCTGCCGTCGGGCTCCTCCTGCGCCGGGCGGGAGCGAAAAGCCGTAAAAGCCGACGTTGGGGCACCTGTAGCGGAGCGGGCCGGTTCCCTTAACGGAAAAGCGAGCGGCTCCACACCGTGTGCCCCGTGGGGGGGGTGCGGGGGCTTTTCCCGGGGCGAGGGTCCCCTCGCCGGCACCTCCGCCTCGCGCTCGGGACGAGGCCTGCGTTGGCGGCGGCGGCGGCTCCCTGGGCTCCGGCCGGTTTCGGAGCTCGCTGCCGCCGCCCGAACGAAAGTTGTTTTTGTTCCCCTGCGTAGCAACCGAGCGGCGTCTCCTCCCGGAGGTGCTCGCTGCCGTCGCCGGCCGCTATCGTGCTCCGGGAGGCGCCGGGACGCGGGAGCTGCCGCCGCTGGCCGCGGCGTGGGGATCTCGGGGGTCGCCGGCCTCGCGGGCCCGGCTGGGAGGCGCCGCCGCGGGGATCCGCTCTCCGCTCCCCGCGAATGCCAGGGCTCCTGATCCCCACCGCGCGCTCCTGCTGGTTTCGCCTGTCAAAAAACAATAGCCTGACGCGGGATTTCCGTGTTTTCCCCCTGCCCGAAGATGGCATCGACAACAACGCGCACCAGGCCGAGCCGCAGGGCTACCAGGCTTACGAGCACGGCGGCGTCAAGCAGGAGAACGAGTCCGGCTACGAGCGCAGATCCGTAGACCAGGAGCATCCCGCCCTGCATCCAGGTAGGGGCTGCTCCAGGAGCCGCCTCGGCCCAGCTCCGGGAGGGCCCGAGGCGCTCGGCGACGGTGCCCGGAATCCTGCCCCGAAAGCGGCCAGGAGGCAGGGAAGCGATCCTGCTGTGTCGCTGCGGAGTGGGCAGAGCCAGGCCGGGCTGAGCACGGGAGTCACGTTCCCGGTTCTCCTGGCTGGGCTGGAAGTGCTTTCCGGCGTGGAGCCGTCTGTGCCGATGGCCGGGACATCCCTGCTGGAGCGGAGGGCCCCGTTCGCACGGCCCCGGCAGCTCCGCTTCTGGTGGCGGTTAGGGAAAAAAGCCGGGAAAAGGAGCGTTTTGGGGGAAGGGCTGCCGGGGAGGGAAGGCCGGGGGCTCCGTGACCCCGCTCGGCCTCTCGCCCGCAGAGATGAAGACGGAAGCGAAGCAGGAGGAGCCCGCTCCCGCCTACAGCATGCCGCCCCCCAGCTACACCGCCCCCGCTCCTGCCTACAGCATCCCGCCGCCACCCACCTACAACGCGCCCCCGGCCGGCTACGGCGCGCCTCCGGCCGGCTACAGCACCCCGGCGCCGGGCTACAGCGCTCCCCCGGCCGGCTACAGCGCGCCGGCGCCGGGCTACAGCGCGCCTCCGGCCGGCTACAGCACCCCAGCCCCAGCCTACAGCGCGCCTCCGGCGGGATACAGCGCGCCGGCCCCCGGCTACAGCGCACCCCCGGCCGGCTACAGCGCTCCCGTGGCAGCGTACAACGCGCCGCCGGGCGGCTACAGCGCTCCGGAGGCCTCGCAGCCCCGGCAGCAGCCGCAGCCGCGCAAGCGGCCCTACGAGGAGCCGCGGGGCCGGGGCTACTACGAGCACCGCGAGGACAAGAGGGGAATTCCCTGCGGGATGGGGGGACGGGGGGGCGACGGCGACGGCGCGAGCCCCCGCCGGACCCGCTCGCTCTGCTCTGCGCCCCAGGGGCCGCTCGCCGCAGCCTCCCGCGGAGGACGACGAGGAGGATTTCGACGACACCCTCGTGGCCGTCGACACCTGTGAGTGCCCGTCTCCCGCTTCCCGCCTGGAAAACGGCCGCGGGGGGGGGGGGGAGGGGGGGGGGGGGGGGGGGGGGGGAGGGGGAGGGGGTGAAGCGAGGCCCCTTTCGGGTTTCCCTGGAGCGCCTCGAGGCCTCCGTTAACGCGGGAGCTGCCCAGCGCGTCGCCGGCAGGACGAGGGCGACGGTGCGTCGCCGACCCCCTCTCTCCCCGCTCGGCGCCGAGCGCGGTCGTAGCCTGGCACGGGATCTGCTCAGCTCCGCCGCGAGATTTCCGATGCTCGTTCCTCGGGCTCTCGGCACCCCTTCCCGCCTTTTCCCTCCCTTGTGGCAAGAATCGTGACGCTTCCTGGGCGGCAGCAATGCCCCATGCCGGGAGGCCTCCGGGAGAGGCGCCGGCAGAATGGCCGGGGCGGGATCCGGTTTGCGGCGGGGGCTCCGGCGCGTGTTCGGCTCCGCGTTTCCGGGCTCCCGTTGGCTTCTCCGGGCTCCCGTTGGCCTCTCCGCTCCGCAGACAACTGCGACCTGCACTTCAAAGTCGCCCGGGACCGGTACAGCGGCTACCCGCTGACCATCGAGGGCTTCGCCTACCTGTGGTCGGGCGCCCGAGCCACCTACGGCGCGCGCCAGGGCCGCGTCTGCTACGAGATGAAGGTGAGGCGCCGGGAGCGCCGCGGCCCCGAGCGCTTCCGCCTTCCCRGCGCCGTTCCCTTCCTTTCCGCTCTCCGGGCGCGCCCGGGGCCCTGCCGCGCCGCGGCTCCGTCCCGCCCCGTTCCGGCCACACTCGGCTCCCTCCCCGGAGCGATCTCGGTGCCGTTCCGGGCCTGTCCGGCGAGCGCCCTCGGAGCAGCCGCTTTGTTTCCCCGCGGTTCGGAGCGGCGCTGGGGAAAGGCCCCGCACGGCGCAGCGAGGGGCGGCAGAGCGGGAGCTCTTCGGCTGGGCCGTTCCCGCGGCAGCTGCCTGTGCTGCTCCTAAAAACCCCAAACAAACCGGAAAAGCGGCGTCCGAGACTGCAGCTCTCCCGAAAACCAGCCCGAATATCCGCTTCCGCCGGGGAGCTGGGAGCCCCGTTTCCCCCGGCGCCTCCCGCTCCCTTGGCCGGAGGCGAGGCGGCTGCGCGGGAGCGGCGCRCTCCTCCCCAACGCCCCTCCCATGCCTCCTCGCGTCTCCCTGCGCTCCCGGCGCCCTTTCCCACCCGTTTTCCGTCCACAGGTCAACGAAGAAATCTCGGTAAAGCACCTGCCGTCGACGGAGCCCGACCCCCACGTGGTGCGCGTCGGCTGGTCCCTCGACTCCTGCAGCACGCAGCTGGGTAAGCGCCGCCGCCGCCTCCGCCGGGCCCGGAGCGGCTTCTCCGGGAGGTGCCGTCCGCTCCCGCGGCTCAGCCGGCCTCTCCCCCGCAGGCGAGGAGCCCTTCTCCTACGGCTACGGCGGCACCGGCAAGAAATCCACCAACTGCAAGTTCGAGAACTACGGCGAGACCTTYGCCGAGAACGACGTCATCGCCTGCCTCGTCGTGAGTCCCCCCGCGCCGCGTCGCGCCGCCCCGGCAGCCGGCAACCTTCCGGAGCGGGAGGCCGCCCGGCGTCGACGTTCCCCGTGCCGGAGTTTAGTTAAATTGACGTTCCCAGCGTTTGGGGCGGCGCCGCCCGGAGAGGGGAAGTTCTCGAGACGGGCGCGGGGCCGCGGTTTGGCCTTTTGCGGTCACTGTGACTCGTTTCAGCTGTCTGCCGCCGTCCGGCTGCGGCTGTCTCCCTGCTCCTCCGCTCTGTTTTTCTGGTTTTCCGTGGGATGAGGGGGAAAAAAAACAACCCCGCGCACCATTTAAAGTCACTTCTCCCGCCCCTAATTGCCGTCCTGCCCGCAAAAGCCGCCGGATCCCGTCCGCGCTGGGCCCGAGAGCGGAACGAGGGCGAACCCGAGCTTCCCGCGGCGCCGTCCCGCTGTTTGTGCGGCGGCCGCGTCGCTAGAGGGAGCCGGCAGCCCGCGCCCGGCTCCGGCTCCGGCTCCAAGCGGCTCCYTGCCCTCCTCCTGCCCGGCACCGGAGCCGCGCCATCAGAGACGTCTCTGTTCCGCCTGCCGGCGGTTTCGCTGCCTCTTCGCGGTCTCTCCGCTTCCCGGCAGCTCTGCGGGGAGCTAAAAACTCAAAATAAAAACGGGAAAAACCTCCCGGGGTTGGTTGGGAGCTGGCGGAGTGCCGGGTCCCCTCGCGGGGGTGGGGAAGGAGGGGGGGGTCGCACGCTCCGGCAGGTCCGGCCTTCCCCGAGCCGGAATAACTCCCGTCTCCTGCCGAACCGGGCGCTACGGAAGGGCTCCGGCTGTTCACTTTGGGCCGACTCGGTGCTGTGCTGCGATGCCGGGAGCCGCCGGGGCTCTTCCTCACCCCGCTCTGGGCCCCGGGAGCGGGCGGCAGCGTCGCCTCACCGTTAACGGGCTCTTTCCGTGCCGCCGGTCGCGGCGCGATGTTCCCTGCCTGGCGCGGCGGGATGTTCCCTGCCCTTGGTGACGGCGCGATCGCGATGCGGCTCCCTGTGTCGCTCGAGGCGGCCACGATCCGCTGCTCCGGGGCCATCGCGCCGCCGACGCCTTTGCCCCTTCCGTAGGACTTTGAGTGCGGCGAGGAGGTGGAAATGTCCTTCATGAAGAACGGGAAGTGGCTGGGCGTCGCGTACCGGGTGCGGAAGGAGCTGCTGGGCGGCCAGGCGCTCTTCCCGCACGTCCTGGTGAAGAACTGCGCCATCGAGTTCAACTTCGGCCAGCGGGAGGACACCTACTTCTCCGTGCCGCCCGGCTTCACCTTCATCCAGCACTTGCCCTTGGCGGAACGCGTTCGCGGCACCGTCGGACCAAAGAGCAAAGCCGAGTGTGAGGTAGGCGACAGCGAGCGCGGAGCGGAGCGCGCCGGGTTCGGGCTCCTCCAGAGCAGGGGACGAACCGAGCGAGGCCTCGGGACACACCGCGAAGGTCGGATCGGCTCCATGAAAGTGAGTGTGCGCATGATCCGCGTTCCAGATCTTGATGATGGTTGGCTTGCCCGCGGCCGGAAAGACGACGTGGGCCATCAAGCACGCGGCTGCCAACCCCTCCAAGAAGTACAACATCCTGGGAACAAACGCCATCATGGATAAGATGAGGGTGAGGAGGGAGAGGGGGGTCTGGTTGCGCGAATTAGCAGGAGGTGGAGCCGGAGCCGGCGCTTGGCGGACACCGCTCGCAGGGTCGGCTTGCGAACGGCTCCGCATAGCCGAGGATCCCGCTTCTGCGGAGCGGCTCCGCTTTCCGGCTGATCCCACGTGTAAAAGCACTGGGAATTGCGGCGGTTCCGCTTCTGAACTGTCGGATAGGGAAGGGGGACGCAAAAAAGTGTCAAAACGCGGAGCGGAGGAGCAGGGTGACCCCTGCCCAAGCGTCCGCCCGCTCCGGCCCCGCAGGTGATGGGCCTCCGGCGTCAGCGCAACTACGCCGGCCGCTGGGACGTGCTCATCCAGCAGGCGACGCAGTGCCTCAACCGCCTCATCCAGATCGCCGCCCGCAAGAAGCGCAACTACATCCTGGACCAGGTACCGGCGCCCGCGGGAGCGCGGGGGCGGCGCCGCTTCGTTAAACCCCGCAGCGGCGGCCGAGCGCGGCGGCCGGGCGTCCCAGGAACCCGTCGGCCCTCCRGCGGCGCCTCGGGAACGCCGCGCTCTGCCCCATCGCCCCTCGCAGCCCTCCGAGGTCCGGCCCGGAGCGCAGGCTGGAAAGCTCGGGGCTGAGCCGGGGCGGCCGCAGGCCTCATGCTGGCTCGGGAGCGGAACGCCGCTGCCGGGCGCGACCGCGATCCTTCGGGATTACCGCCGCTGCCGGGCGCGACTGCAATCCTTCGGGATTACTACATAGGCCGGGAGGGACCCGGCTGCCGCCCTGCCTCGGGGCCGAGGTTTTGGGTGAGGCCGAGCGGAGCCGCCGGCCGCGGGCGCCTTTATACGCTGCTAATAATAAAGGGGAGGAGAAACCGCCGCGATTTAATAGCGGCCCTTAACCGTTTCCGAGCCGCTCCGGCAGCGCCTGCCGCGCTCGCACTCCGGCTCTCGCATTGGCCCCGAGCGGGCGTCCGCGGGACGCTGCCGCCTGTCCTGGGTGGGAATCGGAGCCCGGCAGCCGGGTCTCATTCCGGCGCGGGAACCGAGAGCGGCGTGACACAGCGCCGGCCCGCTGCCGGGGGAGCGAGGTTCCCCTCCGGGCCGGGCAAAGAGGAAGCGTGCCAGGGCTGGAGAGGATCCGATACCGCGCGGCGCCCACGCGCTGCGCATCCCCAAAATCACAAGCCTCCGGCGAGGTTACGCCGCAAAGGTCACGGGAAGCGGCGCAAGGAGGCAGCGCCGGGCGACCTGGCAGCGTCCTGTCTGGAAACTGCCCGTTCCTCGCACCCGGCCGTTCCTGGAGCCGCGTGCCGGCGTCCTCCCCGGGATGGCGGGATCCCCCGGCCCCTCTTGGCGTCCACGCCGTCGGCCGCGAGCTCCCTGGTGTTTGACCCCGGCTCTGCCGCCGCCTGCTCCGCTCCCCGCTGGGTGCCCGAATCTCCCCTCCTTTCCCGAGCAAAACGGCGCTGCGCGGGGGCAGCAGAAAAGGGACGAATTAGGGGATTCACTCAAATTCCCCCCCCGCCCCGGGCAGCTCCGGGTTCGGCAGCCGGGTTGGCGTGTGGCCGCTCACCCGCCCGGGCGTCCGGGCAGGGAGAAGCCGCTCCGTCCCCCGCTGCGGCCGGGCGCTGTCTCGAAAAGCAAGAAAGTAATAAAACCGGGGCCGAAGGAGCTGTAAACACTGAGCCGTTTTTGCCTCTTCCTTGTCGCTGTCGCTAGACAAATGTTTATGGATCTGCGCAGAGACGAAAAATGCGTCCTTTTGAAGGTTTCCAGCGCAAGGCCATCGTCATCTGCCCCACGGACGAGGACCTCAAAGACCGCACCGTCAAGCGCACGGACGAGGAGGGCAAGGACGTGCCGGACCACGCCGTGCTGGAGATGAAAGGTAGGCGCTTCCGGCCTGCCCTTCCTCCCTCCCTCCCTCTCCTCGTCCTCCCTCCGGGCCGGGAGCCTCGGCGTTTCCGCCTTTCCCCCCCGCGCCTCCCTC
>NW_020448424.1:0-1131 GCF_003343035.1 Apteryx rowi | reverse complement strand
CTTCCGTGGCGGTGCCGGTGCCGGGACCAACAGCGGCGGCGGAGGTAAAGCTGGGCCCAGGTTTGGGGCAGGGGGGTGAGCGGGAGCAGCGGGTCCCGTGTTCAAGTCCTCGTGGTGGTGCCGGGGTTGCGTGTGCAGATCTTGGTGGTCGCCAGACTGCGTGTGCAGGTCCTGGTGGGGCCTGGCATCGCGTGTGCGGGTCCCCGCAGGTCCTGGGCTTGCGTGTGCAGGTCCCAGGGTTGCGCGTGCAGGTCCTGGTGGTCCCAGGGTCACGTGTCCAAGTCCTGGGGCTGCGTGTGCAGGTCCCGATGGATCCTGGCATCGCGTGTGCAGGTCCCCGCAGGTCCCAGGGTCACCTGTGTGGGTCCTGGTGGTCCCAGGGCTGCATGTGCAGGTCCCAGGGTCACATGTCCAGGTCCTGGGATCACGTGTGCAGGTCCTGGTAGTCCCAGGGTTGCATGTGCAGGTCCTGCTGGGTCCTGGCATCACATGTGCAGGTCCCAGGATCACGTGTGCAGGTCCCTGCAGGTCCTAGGGCTGCGTGTGCAGGTTCTGGCGGTCCCAGGATCACGTGTGCAGGTCCTGGTGGTCCTAAGATCACCTGTGTGGGTCCTGGCAGTCCCAGGGCTGCGTGTGCAGGTCCCAGAGATGCGTGTGCAGGTCCTGGTGGCTCCTGGCATTGCGTGTGCAGGTCCCGGGATCATGCGTGCAGGTCCCTGCGGGTCCCAGGGTCACCTGTGCGGGTCCTGGTGGGTTCCGGGGTTGCGTGTGCAGGTCCTGGTGGTCCCAGGGTTACGCGTCCAAGTCCCAGGATCACGTGTGAGGCCCCGGGGGGTCACCGCGGCGCTCCCGTCCCGTCCCATCCCGTGCTCCCGCCTGCGAGGCAGCCTGCAGGCCGAGCCCACCTCTCACCTTCCCTTCCCTCAGGTTTCAACCGAGGCAGCTACACCCAGAACCGCTGGGGCAGCAACACCCGCGGCGACAACAGCTCCGGCGGCCGGGGCAGCTACAGCCGCAACGCGCAGCAGCAGCAGCAGCAGAGCAGCTACAGCCCGGCCCGCACCCCCAGCGCCTACAAGCCCGGCGGCGCCGCGCCGCCCGCCAGCAGCAGCAGCAGCGCGCCCAGCGCCT
>NW_020448423.1:6175-9021 GCF_003343035.1 Apteryx rowi | reverse complement strand
GAGACACGGGTAAGGAATAAGAACTGGGCTGAAGGGAGATGATTGCTTTCCAGAACATGAGGAGAAATATCTCTGCTCTCTCCCTGGCTGTGCCATCTCCATGGCGCTGACCTACTGAGCCCCCAGATGACACGAGCTGAGGTCACAGTGGGATGTACTGCATCACAGGGAGGTCTCTGTGGTGCCGTGGCGGTGCCCTCACTTCCCTTCAAGACCTGGGCGTTGCTGGGCACTGCTCACACGCTGCTTTTTGGAGCTGCTCTTTGGAGCTGCTCCATGGCAAGGAATGGGGATGGCAGGCAGCAGGGCCGCACTGAGGCCCCTCGCCAACAGGCAGAGGAGCAGGGACATGTTGGAGAGGAGTTTTGGGTGACTAGGTGGGAATCGCATCCTTTTTCCCATGATGGACAGGCGAGCCGAGGGCAAGGGGACAAGCGAGATGGAGGACTGCTGGGCCCAGACCATCAGTGTGCATTGCGGTTCCTTGTTCCCAGCACTCCTGCAGCTCTCCAACAAAGGGTAAGGGCTTTGGGAGCTCCTTCCTGAGGTGTCGTACAGAGACTGCTAATTCCAAAAATGGCTGTGGGTCCTGGGCTGTGTGGGTGGCTGGACAGGGTGGGGGCTGCCACAAGAGCCATGCCTGAGGGTCCTGCCTGGCTCAGGGGACAATGTGGCAGCCAGAACTCCTGGGTCCTGGGGCTGGGGCTGCCCTGAGCCCCAAGGCTCCTCTGGGGGCGGCTCCATCCCCTCATGGCAGGGGGAAATCCAGGTCCAGGTTTCCCTGGGAGTGGGTCCCCGTTTGGGATCTGGCTCTGGCAGGAAAGGGGTCCTGCGTCCTGGAGCCTGGGGTGTCCTGCAGCTCCCGTGGGGCCCTCAAGAGCCTGCTGGAAATGCCCGTGTTGGAAAGGGATCTTTTACCTAGTAACAATTCCAAGGCATCTACTTGTTTGGGAGACCCTCTCTTCCTTCCCCCTGCATCATTTTACGCTTCCAACTTGGCAGAGCGTGTTTTGGGCTCAGAGATGTTGTCCTCAGATGGCTGCAGCCACTGTCCTCCTGCAAACTGAGGTCAGACCTCTGTACCCAAAAGACAGCCTGTTTAGGGGAGCAGCTTGGAAACAGGGGGGGGTGCCATCGCCACCCCACAAGTCCCTGTGGCAGAGCCCAGCCCTGGCGAGGCAGCAGCCGTGCCCCGGGGCCCTGCACTGCCCGCCCACATGGGGCTGCGCTGCCCCCAGGCCCCGCGATGCTCCGCCCTGCCCCATGCTGCCGCACACAACATGGCGCTCCACTGCGGGGGAGGGGGAGGAGCTGCCTGCGGGGTCACACAGGGCTGCAGTGTTGCCATGGCATCGCCCCCAGTGCTGCCCTCCTATTGGCCAGCCAGGGGAGGAGGCTGGGGCAGGGTTTGACTGGTGGCTCTGTCAGCCAATCATAGTGTGGCATGTGGAAAAACAGCTCTGAAAGCAGAGCAGGAGCCAAGCCTCAGGGAAGGAGTGGGCGAGAGCGGGTGTGAGCGGGGCTGGTGGGGCTGTGGGTGCCTTCAGCTGCCGGCAGGTGCCCTCCCACCGGAGTGGGGGCAGTGGTGCTGGCCCCGGGGCTGCTTTCCTGCAGGAGCTGCAGCAGGGGCTGGTGGGGCCATGAGCACGGCACAGAACAACCAGGGACGGAGCGGGTAGCTGCCCTGCAGCCAGACGTGGCAACCTGCCCTGAGCAGCTGGGCTGGGGCGGCTGCTGGGGTTGGGGGCAGGAAGCTTTGCCCCTGCCGGGGGTCGGAGACCCATTTGAAAGCGTTTCCCTGAGCTGCTGCTGCCACCGCAGCCCCCAGGTGCTGCTCAGAGCTGCGTTTGGGAGCTGCTGGGCAAAGTGTGAGCAGGCTGCTGGTGTCGTCATGAAGGGCCCTTCCCAATGGTCTCTTTTGTTCTGAAAACTGCATTTCCGAGTGACTCAGAGAGAGGCTGTCCCCGCATGTGACGCCGTGCCTTAGCCGTTGTTTTTGCTCCAGGCCTCTTGCTTCTCCCCGAGACCTGTGACCCTGGCAGCAGGCTGTAGGGTGTTTGTAGAGCAGCTCTGTAAGTGGGAGCTGTTTTGCTTGTCAGGGGCCTTGAAAGTGGATGAACGGCCAGTGCTTGCACTTGCTGTTGTTATTTCCGTGCTCCTAGGTCAGGGTGGAGAGTTGCTGACTTGTGGCTCTGCTGGTTTCACCAACTGAGATGCCCTGGCCTGAGTCCTTCCGCGTGTCTCCAATTGTCAGGGCATAAAACAGGAGAATGCTGGTTGTCCTGGATGTGTAGAGGATTTGCTGGGTTTGTTCAGTACTGGGGAAGGAACCAGACTTCTGAGTTGCGGGAGGGCTTCTCCCTCTGCCTGGGCATGAGGCCCTGCTGTCTTCAGCCTCATAATTGCTCTGCCCATGAAAGCATCTTTTTCAAAAATGTTGCCAATAGCTACTTGCAGGCCTTTTTCCAAATCCTAAGTTTTATGGTCTACGTGTAGAGACTCCCTAGGCAAAAGCTAGTCTTAGTTTGGGGTGGTAACTGGTGCGTAATGGGTGTTTTGCTGCACTGTGACCATTGTGAAGCCACAAGGTGAATCAGGGAGGCTGTTCAGGACCCGGCTCAGCCTTGGGGGAGTGCAAGGGCAGCTGCAGGCAGCAACAGCCACATGGTCAGGGTGTGGGCAGTGAGGTCACTAGTGACTAAGAGAGCTATGCCAGAAAATCACCCATGTCAAAGCAACTCTTTGTCAGTATCTGATAGGCCATCAGGAGGCACATGACTCGGCTATTGATTCTGAGGTCACTTCTGCCTGAGTACCTGAAAGGCCAGGTGCAGGAAGAAGGCTTG
>NW_020448423.1:3451-5109 GCF_003343035.1 Apteryx rowi | reverse complement strand
CTGGAGAGTTGGGCTTTGTGTGTTGTGGGGCGCTTGGGGGTGCCCTGTGTGCTGCCATGTGTGGTGCTGTGGCCTGTGTGTCACTGATGCAGAGGTGTGTGTTGGCTGCCAACCCTCTGTGAGGTGCGGGGATAGCGGCATGTTACAGTGCAGGGTACCCTGTGGTGGAGCCAGGTGGTGGCCCCAGTGTTTTGCTGCTCAGCATGGGAGGAGGTGGCTGCAGAGATCAGTGCTCTGCTGCCAGAGCCGAGCCTGCCATCACAGTGTCCTTCTGGGAGAGCTGGGTGAGGACTGTTGGTGACCGTGTTGCTTCCTTGGAGCATCGTGGTGCGAGGCAGGGCTGCTCGCAGTTTGGTGGTTTCTGTCAGCTGAGGTTCAGCCTTGCAGTTTCGGAAGGTCTTGATGCTTCCGTGAGTCTTTGGAATGTTACTGATTCCCCTGGAGAAAGTCATCTTCTCCCTCCTTAAAGGCTTTCTGTTGCAGCTGGACCCTCATTGCATCTTCCCATCCCAGACCCTAATCCATTCCGATCCCTCAGAGAGACGGGTAGTTAATGAAAGCAGTCAGAGCCATTTCTCCACTTTGTGCCTATGCAGAGCCTTGCAGACAGGGGAGATGCTACCTCATGAGAAGTCAGGCCTCTGAGGGCAATGGGTGGCTCTGAGACACCTGTCCTTGGTGAGTGGTGGAGGCGGCATCTCCAAAGCCGCTGGTGTCTTTGGAAAGAGTCTCAGTATAGGAGATTCCTTGAAGCTGCAATAGGGGAGACATGTGGAGGTAAGGATCCAACGCCCTGCTCAAGGCAGGTGCCAGCAGATGAGGTATCTTGGGTCCTTTTCCAGGGAAGTTTTGATCAGGCTCTCACCAATACAGCTCATCATAGAGGGGAGACATTTGTCCCTGCCTGCTGAGACTATCAGACGAGCAGACCTGACAGTAACACTCTGATTCTTTCCTGCTGTGCTGCAAATTCTGCCTCCCACAGCTGCTGTTACTGCCAGCCCTCTCAGCAAATGCTACTGTGCCCCCTCCTTTTCCTAGAATGTTGTGGTGCCATATAGGATGAGTGCAAGACCCTTATAATAAATGCCCACATGTCTTGAGTGCCTTTGTGTGAGGGCCGCAAAGCCTCCGTAGCTTGACCTGAGGAAGTGTCACAGCTCTTGGGCCCCTGGCTCTGCGAGGGGTGAAGATGTGTCCAGGGCCAGGTTGCCTGTGGCACCCAGCCCTCAGTGCTCTGTGAAGGCAGCTGTGCAGCCTGGACTGCTGCTGCAGAGGCTGCGCAGCCAGGAGAGCTGTCATTTCAGCAGACCTCCAGGCTGGGGCTGTCTCATTGCTTGGGCCTCATGTCAAAGCCTCTGCACCCTTTTTCCCTTCCCCGGGGCTCCTTGTCCAAGTAAGTAAAGGAAAGGAACAGAGGTTCCTTTGGGCTCAGGAGGCCTTCCGGACTCTCAGCTGTTTCTGCATTGTATCTGTAACTTTTGTTTTACTAAACAAAATCCCCATCCCTGCCATCCCTAGGTGGAGGTTCCTGAGGGGATGGAGGTGGAAAGCAGCAGCATGCTGTGCCCAAAGAAAGCAGGATCCTTCCCTCTGAAAAGAGCAGCATCTCCCAAGGAGCCAGCTCTGTCCCCGATCTTGTGCTGCTCATTTGCACA
>NW_020448423.1:0-1241 GCF_003343035.1 Apteryx rowi | reverse complement strand
TGATAGAGCAGGAGAAGGCAGTAGAGGGTTGACGGGGTGATCCCATGGACAAAAGGCTTTCCTTTTTCCCTTTCTCCAGAGAATGAAATCCTCAGCTCTCCACAGAGAAGAAGCTGGGACACGAACTTTGCCACTAACATGGAAGCAGAGAAGCTGCTGAGTCGCTTATAGACAGAGGCTGGTCCAAAGGCCACCACCCCAATGGCACAAGATGCCCAGGCATGCCTGCCTTGCTGCTGGGCACCCCGCAGCCCCAGGCAGGAGGTGTGCGACAAACAGAGTGGGGTCTGCAGCCTGCAGGCCTGGCCACCCAGCAGGTGTGGTGGGACCCTGCTCCTCTAGATGAGACCGGGCTCTCCTGCATTTCCCCAGTGGGAAGCCTGCGTCCCCTGTGGCTGGGAATACAGCCTGGCAGAGAGGGCCAACACAGGAAACACGATCTCTGTTCCGGGGTGTGAAGAGAGAGGGGAGGTCAGAGGGGGATCTGCTCATGCCCTGGGCAGTGATTCCCTCCTTGCAGCCTGTACAGCTCTGCTGATGCCCTGTAACCTGTGGGCCCAGGATGGGTGACTCCGATCTGCTCTGGCTCTAAAGATTTGTCAGCCCTTCAGACCCAGGATGCAAAGCACCAGTCTGGGGACACCTCAGCAGTCGAAGGGCCTGAATGCCTGGTGTGTTCCTGAGAACTTTTCTGGAGTCTCCTGGCACTGGTTTGACTCCTGTTGCCCATGGAGCAGAGACTCCTTTGGAGGATGAACTCACTCACTGTATAACTGAGGACAGGCTTGACCAGGCAGTCCAAATGCCAGCAAGGCCTCAACCCCACAACAGTGTCCCCTGCCCCTCACTCTGTCTTCCAGCCCCTTTCTCCTAGAGGAGTTGGGTTGGGAGGGACCACCAGAGATCTTCAGCAGCGTGATCTGCTCTGAGCTGGGCTAACTTGACAGTTAGATCAGGTTGGTAGGTGCTTTCTCCAGGAGAGCTTTTAAAAATCTCCTGGCCCCTGCCCCAGTGCTACTCAGCTGACATGGTTATTTCTTTTTTTTTTTCCTTCAACTCCTTTGAAATTTCCCTTACTGCATCTTCTCTTTGTTGTCTCTTTTCCTTTCCTCCCCTTGGCCCCAACCCAGACCATCCTGTCTACTTTGACTGAGGACAATCACAGCCTCACCTCCAAGCATAGCCTTGCTGGGATCTGCTGGGACCATGCAGGCAGGCCGTGGTGGCCAGCTCCAAGCAGA
>NW_020448422.1:7580-8814 GCF_003343035.1 Apteryx rowi | reverse complement strand
CCCCTTTCGGGGGGACACCGAGGGGACAAGGACGGGACCCAGAGGGGACACGGGGTGGTGGCATCTCCTCAAGCTTGGGAGGTCCCCGATGCCCCTTTGGGGGGTGACACGGAGGGGACGCGGGTTGGGGACGCGGGTTGGGGACGCGTCGGGGCCGAGAAGAAGAGGCGGAGCCAGGGCTGCGGCCATGTCGTGTTCTCGCGGGGCCCTAACGAAGGGGCTAACGAGGGCTAACGAAGGGGCCCAATCGGCTAACGAGGCTAACGAGGCTTAACGAGGGCCAACAAAGAAGCAATGAGGGTTAACGAGGGGCTAATGAGGGCTCGTTTAGGCTAACGAGGGCTAACGAAGGTTAACGAGGCCTAACGATGACTAACGAAGGGCTAATGAGGCCGTTTAGACTAACGAGGGCTGATTTAGGGTAACGAGGGCTAACGAAGGGTGACGAAGGCCAGGCGATGGCTTCCAAAGGGCTAATGAGGGTTAATGAAGGCTAATGACAGCTAATGATGGTTAACGAAGGGCTAACGAAGCCTAACGAGGGCTAACGAGGGCTAACAAAACCTACTGAGGGCTAATGAAGGGCTAATGAGGGCTAATGAAGGGCTAACGAAGCCTAACGAGGGCTAATGAGGGCTAACAAAGCCTACCGAGGGCTAATGAGGGCTAACGAAGGGCTGAGGAAGACTAACGGCGCCTAAAAACGGCTAACGAAGGCTAACGAGGGCTAACGAAGGGCTAACAAAGAGCTAATGAGGGCTAATGAAGGCTAACGGCGGCTAATGATGGTTAACGAAGGGCTAATGAGGGCTAACGAGGGCTAACGAGGGCTAACAAAGCCTACCGAGGGCTAATGAAGGGCTAATGAGGGCTAACGAAGGGCTAACGAGGACTAACGAAGGGCTAATGAAGGCTAACAAGGGCTAATGAAGGGCTAATGAGGGCTAACAAGGGCTAACAAAGCCTAACGAGGGCTAACGAAGGGCTAATGAAGGGCTAACGAAGCCTACCAAGGGCTAATGAAGGCCTAATGAGGGCTAATGAAGGCTAACGATGGCTAACGAAGCCTACCAAGGGCTAATGAAGGCCTAATGAGGGCTAATGAAGGCTAACGATGGCTAACGAAGCCTTCCAAGGGCTAATGAAGGGCTAATGAGGGCTAATAAAGGCTAACAAGGGCTAATGAAGGGCTAATGAAGGCTAACGAGGGCTAACGAAGGGCTAATGAAGCCTA
>NW_020448422.1:3506-5390 GCF_003343035.1 Apteryx rowi | reverse complement strand
TCCCCTCCCCGGGTCCCTTAGTGCCACCTTGAGGTCCCCGATGTCCCTTGTCCCCTCTCCAGGTCCCCTAGTGCCACCTCAGGGTCTCCAACATCCCTCGTCCCCTCCCCGGGTCCCCTAGTGCCACCTTGAGGTCCCCAATGTCCCTTGTCCCCTCTCCAGGTCCCCTAGTGCCACCTCAGGGTCTCCAACATCCCTCGTCCCCTCCCCGGGTCCCCTAGTGCCACCTCGGGGTCCCCGATGTCCCTCGTCCCCTCCCCAGGTCCCCTAGTGCCACTTTGGGGTCCCTGACGTCCCTCATCCCCTCCCCAGGTCCCTTAGTGCCACCTCGAGGTTCCCAATGTCCCTTGTCCCCTCCCCAGGTCCCTTAGTGCCACCTCGGGGTCCCCGATGTCCCTCGTCCCCTCCCCAGGTCCCCTAGTGCCACCTCGGGGTTCCCAATGTCCCTCGTCCCCTCCCCAGGTCCCCTAGTGCCACCTTGAGGTTCCTGACGTCCCTCATTCCCTCCCCAGGTCCCTTAGTGCCACCTCGGGGTCCCCGATGTCCCTCGTCCCCTCCCCAGGTCCCCGGTGCCACCCCCCAAGCAGGGTGACGCATCCGCCATCCCCGTCCCCTGTCCCTAACCGTGTCCCCCGTCCCCCCGGCCGGGTGACGCGGCCACCGTCCCCGTCCCCGGGCGCCCGGAGCGAGGCGCTGAGATTCGTCCCACCTCGAGGGGGTCGCGGGTCCCCATGGCCGGGGATGACGGGGACGGGGACGGCGGTGGCTTCCGGCCGGGCCGGGAATGAGCTCAGTTCCCRGGAATGGGGAAGGAGGGGGCGGGGCTTGGCGCCTTCCCGGCGCCTTCCCGGCGCGTCCCCAACGTGTGTCCCCCCCCCGCCCGTGATGTCCCTTAGCGTGTCCCCGGCGGTGGCCCCGGTGACGGCCCCGGTGGTGGCCCCTGATGGTGACCCTGGTGGTGACGCTGGTGATGTCCCCAACGTGTCCCCCAGTGCTGGCCCTGATGGTGGCCCTGATGTGTCCCCAATGTGTCCCCAACGTGTCCTCAATGCTGGCCCTGATGGTGTCCCTGACATGTCCCCAATGTGTCCCCAATGTGTCCCCAACGCTGGCCCTGATGCTGGCCCTGACGTGTCCCCAACATGTCCCCGACGTGTCCCCCAATGCTGGCCCTGATGCTGGCCCTGACGTGTCCCCAGTGTGTCCCCAATGTGTCCCCCAATGCTGGCCCTGATGGTGCCCTGATGTGTCCCCAAAGTGTCCCCAACGTGTCCCTGACATGTCCCCCAACGCTGGTCCTGATGGTGTCCCCAATGTGTCCCCAACGTGTCCTCAATGCTGGCCCTGATGGTGTCCCTGATGTGTCCCAAAGTGTCCCCAATGTGTCCCCCAATGCTGGTTCTGATGGTGCCCTGATGCGTCCCCAACGTGTCCCCAATGTGTCCCCAATAGTGGCCCTGATCGTGTCCCTGACGTGTCCCAAAGTGTCCCCAATGTGTCCCCCAACGCTGGCTCTGATGGTGCCCTGACGTGCCCCAAAGTGTCCCCAACGTGTCCCCAATAGCGGCCCTGGCGGTGGCCCTGACATGTCCCCAGCGTGTCCCCCCTCGGCACAGTGTCCCCGTCCCCTCGGGGACGTCGGAGATGAAGCCGGGTGGCCCCGGGGGCAGGGAGGGGACTTCGTGGCGCCCCGGCCGTGTCCCCACCCCAGTGACAGCTCGGGGGCTCGGCGCGTCCTCCGGGTTTATTGGGCGTCACCGCCGTCCCCGCCGCCACCGCGGAGGGGACGTCCTGGTGTCCTTGGCGTCCCCAGGGCGGAGAGGGGACACCTTGGTGTCCTCAGTGTCCCCAGCATGGACAGGGGACATCTCCAGGAGAAGGGAC
>NW_020448422.1:0-1534 GCF_003343035.1 Apteryx rowi | reverse complement strand
TTGGGGACGTTGGGGACGTTGGGGGACATTGGGGGTGTTGGGGACGTTGGTGTTGGGGACATTGGGGACATTGGGGATGTTGGGGGACATTGGGGACATTGGGAGATGGGGATGGTGAGAGGACATGGGGGACATTGGGGACGTTGGGGACATCGGAAGACGGGGACAGCATGGACATTGGGGATGGCATGGACATTGGGGACGTTGGGGACATTGGGAGACGTTGGGGACAGCAGGGACGTTGGGGACATTGGGAGACGGGGATGGTGAGAGGACATTGGGGATGGCATGGACATTGGGGACATTGGGGGACATTGGGGACAGTGGGAGATGTTGGGGACATTGGGGGACATTGGGGACAGCAGAGATGTTGGGGACAGCATGGACATGGGGGATGGCATGGACACTGAGGCCGTTGGGGACATTGGGGCCAGGGACGGTGAGGGGACATTGGGGACAGCAGGGACGTTGGGGACAGCGGGGGTGGCAGGGGGTGATGGGGACAGTGGGGACACGGGCTGGGGACACTGGGGGACGTTGGGGACAGCGGGGGGGGGGACACCTCCCCCCAGGCCCTCCCAGTGTCCCCAACCCAGTGTCCCCGTCCTGGTGTCCCCAGTCCCTCCCAGTTCTTGATCTCTACTGGTCCATACTAGTCCTCACTGGTTTTTAGTGGGCTATACTGGTCCATACTGGTCTATACTGGTCTGTAATAGCGAAGAAGGTCTCTAATAGCTTATACTGGTCTACACAAGCCTATACTGGTCCATACTGGTCTATATTGCTTCATGCTGGTCTATACTGGTCTCTACTGGTTGGGGAAGGAGAAGATCTCTAATGGCTTCCACTGGCCCACATCAATCTATGCTGGTCCATACTGGTCTATACTGGTCCCTACTAGTCTATACCAGTCTATGCTGGTCTACGCGGGTTGGGGAAGTTCTCTAGTAGCTTATACTGGTCCATACTGGTTTGTACTGGTTGGGGAACAAAAAGGTTTCTAGTAGCTCGTACTGGTCCGTAGTAGTCAATGCTGGTCCATACTGGCCTATACTGGTCCATACTGGTCTGTACTGGCTGGGGAGTGTCTCTAGTAGCTTATACTGGTCCATATTAATCTATGCCAGTCCATACTAGTGTATACTGGTCCATACTGGTCGATACTGGTTGGGGAAGGGGAAGGTCTCTAGTAGCTTATATTGGTTCATACTAGTCTATGCTGGCCCATACTAGCATATACTGGTCTATACTGGTCCATACTGGCCTGTACTGGCTGGGGAAGGTCTCTAGTAGCTTATACTGGTCCATACTAATCTATGCTGGTCCATCCTAGTGTATACTGGTCCATACTGGTCTGTACTAGTTGGGGAAGGGGAAGGTCTCTAGTAGCTTATGCTGGCCTATAGTGGCCTATACTGGCCTGTACTGGTCTGTACTGGTTTATACTGGTCTGAACTGGTTTATACTGGTTTGTACTGGTCGGCGGTGGGCCGGGCACTCACGCAGGGGGGCAGTGAGCAGCAGCAGCACCAGG
>NW_020448421.1:0-8936 GCF_003343035.1 Apteryx rowi | reverse complement strand
GCTCTGCAGTCCCTGCTGCCTCCCGACTGAGACTGCTCTCTGCCTGCCACTGGGGCCCTGCCCCAGGGCTGTCTGAGCAGAGCAGTCAGCGGCTGCCTGCTGCAGCCACTGCTGCCGGCAATGCCAGGCTCTCACTCTGCTGTGTGCATTTCAGCTGCTGAACTGTGCTGAGTTTTCCACCACCGTGGATGAGCAGGTGCTGCGCCTCTTCCAAAGGCACCTGAGCACTGGGCGCCTGGTCATGCGCGGGCTGGTGCTGCAAGGCCTCCTCGTGCTGTCAGAAAGCCCCGAGATGGTGAGCAGGGGCAGCAGAGCAAAGTCGCGTTGACAGCCTGGGGCTGAGCAGGGGATGGTGGGTAATGCCAAAGGCTCGGTCTTTGCTGGGACTCTGGAGCTGTGGCAGCTGCTCTCACCTGCCCCTGCCCTCTTTATCATCCCCGAGTCCCTGCGGCCCAGTCCTGGGCTCTGTGGCACAAGGAGGAAGGCACCAGTGCGTGCCTGAGAGAGTTCCCACTTGCAGGAGCCAGGCAGAGAGCCTTTCCAGCACACGCAGGTCCTCTCTGACCTGTGTGGCGGACGGGAGCACTGTGCCCAGGCCAATCATCCTGCTGAGAGAGGGATGATGCACCAGAGCCCAGGGCCAGGCCAGCACCAAGGGCTGCTTCTGGGCCCCAAGGCAGCAGCCCTCCAGCATGAAGGTGCTGCAGCATGCTTCATGTCGGCATGGAGATCTCTGCCTGGCCCTGCACCCCGCTGTGCACAAGCTGTGGGTGCCCGCAGAGCCCAGGCACGGGGGCACCGAGCTCCAGGCAGAAATGGACCTGCTCTGCTGGGGACCTGTCCCTGCCCGGGGAGCTTTCCAGAGAGGGCTGGTTCCTAAGCAACCTGCCCACTGGGGTCTGGCAGCGGAGGAGGCAAGGGATGGGGTGGTGATGGCCTGACTTGTCCTGTCCCCCTCCCTCCTTCTGGCTCCTGCATGCCCCATGGCTGTGCCGGTAAGGCCGGCCTGCCTGGAGGTTGCTGCAGGAAAGGCCTGTGCGCTGTGGGCTGCTGTGGGCAGCCAGCGAGCAGGCTGCTGTTACTGCAAGCCTTTGTGCCAAAGCTCTTCCCTTGCTTCATCACAAGGAAGCTGTGTGTTTCCTGCAGGCCAGAAAACTGCAGGGCCTGCTGCCAGACGTGATGGAGCGCCTGCACGATGCCGACCGGGATATCAACGTGAAGGCTCTGTGTGTCCTGGGGAACGTGCTGCGTCACATGGAGAGGGAGAGGGCCAGCCCCGTGGCTCTGCAGCTGGCAGAGAAGCTCCTGCCACTCTTTGATGACGTACGTCTGGTGTGGGAGCCTGCACCCTGCAGATGGGCACTCTGCAATGCCAGCCTGCCCTCCGCCCAGCCCTGCGCGCAGCCCCCGGCAGGACCTCCTCCCCCTGGCCCCTTGGTGCTCACCAGGGGCCAGCTGCTGGCCTCCACAGCCCCACGGCTTCTCCCTTGCCAGTTGACCCCCTGGGGAGATCAGTGCTCCTGGCCCTGGGTGCTGTGTGCTCAGCCCAGCCCCTGCACACAGCAGTCACAGGCCAACACTTGCTCTGAGAGCCCAGGCGGCTCAGCCGCTGCCTGCTGCCAGGCAGGACCGCGTGCTCTTCCCACTTGCCAAGCTGTGCAGGCAAAGCCTGGAACAGGGCCTCCGTGCCCAGGAGCAGATGCGGAGGGCAGCCTTGCCCCCTCCTCCCTGCATGCCCCGGGGTAGCTCCTCTCCTGGAGCTGGTGGGAGTGTGGCCAGGCTTAGAGAAGCTGCTCGAGGCCCAGAGGCCTCTGCCAGCTCCACTCTGCCTGGCCACAGCGTGGGAAGGCAACCCGCTGCACAGTCTTCCCTGGTGCCAGGGCCAATGTGACCTGGCTGCAGTCCCCCAGCTTGCGGGGACTTGCCCCCCAGCCCTTGCCCCCGCTTGCCTCCCACCAGGGGTCGAGCCGGGTGCGCAAGCACTTCCTCCGCCTCTTCAAAGCCCTCATGGAGACTGTGGTGGGGAAATACAAGTGGCGCCTGAAGCAGCACGTGCAGAGGAGCCTTCTCCTGCTCTTCTTCCACCTGAGCGACCAGGCCCCCGGGGTGGCTCGGGTGTGCATTTCTACACTGCCCAGGGATGCAGGGAGGGTGAGAGCGGCAGGCTGTGGGTGAGCTCCCGTCTCTGCTGCCCCGGGCGCTGGTGCCCATGCCCACCCCTGCCTGCTGAGGCAGAGACGGCGCAGGCTGTCAGGGGCCAGGGACAGCTTTGGGGGGAGAGGCAGGGGAGGCAAGGCACCGGTTCCCCTTGCCCGCCGCGGGCCATGTCTCCTCTCACCACTGCTCCTCTGCAGGCCTCGCAGGAAACCCTCCTGGGAGCAGCAGACTTCCTCAAGTGGAAGCAGCTCGAGTACCTGACCCAGACTCTGCAGACATGGAGGACTGGCGAGTGCCTGGTAAGGACAAGCGCAGAGCCCCTGTGACCCGGCTGCAGGAGGCCAGCCCCACATGCATGGGGTGTGGGGCAGGCATCTGTGCCCTTCCCCCACTGCTGCAGCCCCACGTCCCAAGCCGCCAGCCTGGAGCTGCACGCGCGCTCCCTTTCCCCAGGCCCCCAGGCCAGAGGGGCTCTTGTGCGACGCCCTCTGCCCGCATGGAGCCCCAGGATGCTGAAGGGGCTCCGGGCCTGGTTGAGCCTTGGCAGCAGGGTGCAGGGGGGTTCTCAGCACCCCCAGGCCACCGTTTGCCCTCAGCTGCCCCTGAAGCTCAGCGTGCCACAGCTCCTGTCAGGGGGGCCTGAGTGTGTCCTGGGAGGGGAAGGAGGGGGAGGCTGTCCCTGGCAGGAGGCAGTGGCTGGGCTGCATGGCGAGGGTCTGCCTCAACCGTGCGGCCTTGTGCTCTCGCCAGCTGGTGCACGACAGGAGCAAGGCAGAAAAGTACCTCTGCCAGAGCCTTCCATACCTGGAGAGCCCCCAGGCGGCCTTGCAGGAGTTGGTCATGAGGTTCATAGGTGAGCCACAAGCCCCGGGAGGCCTCTCTGTCCCAGAGTTACTCGGTCCCAGCGATGGCCAACTCGCAACAGCCCTGCCCTGGCCAAGGGGAGGCGGGTGCACGACCAGAGTGGCAGGGCTGGATGAGAGCTGTGCTGCTGGGGGCTGCTGGGGCCACGAGGTGTGGTGGGCCATGTGTGCACCTGGGGCTCGCCATGCAGCACATGAGGAACAGGAGCGCAGAGAAACTCTCCGCCATCCGCACTTGTGAGTGGGGGCTGCGCTGGGTCATGCGGGGCTGGAGCGGGATGCTGGGAGCTGTGCGCGCAGTGCCTGGCCTGCCCCCGGCGAGGAGCGCTCTGTCTCCCTGCGTGGAGGGCAGAGAGGGTATTTCAGAGGAGCTGGAGGCCTTCCTGACCGGTGATTTCCAGCTGATGCCCCTGCTGCCCACCTGCTCCCGCCTGGCCATGGCAAGAGCAGCCCTGGCGGCAGGGTAGCCCCGGCGGCGGAGCAGGCCGGGGCTCTCTGCAGCTCTGTGACCTTGATCTCTGCTCTGTTTCTGTCTGTCTCAGTCCTCCAAGAGCTGCTAGATGATGAGAGGCCCTCGATCCACTGCCTGGCTGCTCAGACCATCCTGATCGTGGATGCCGTGCAAGCACAGGAGCCGCCAGGAGGGCAATGCCAGGCGCTGTGCTGCAGGCTGCGGAGACTGTGGGAGAGGTGGAGGCCTCCCCCGGGAGATGACTCTGTTTTGGCACAGCTCCACGAACGCTCCCAAATGCTCCGTGCTCTGCACTCTGAAGACACCTGAGTGTGCCAGGCCTCCTGGGGCCTTCCCGGCATCTCCCCCCGCCTGCAGGATGACTGCTCTCCCTCCAGCACCTCCCCTCGCTGGCCTCGTGCTACAAGTTCACCTCGTGGTTGTGCTCCCTGCCAAGAAGCAGCCCTTTTTCACCATGAGTGGGTGTCTTTTCTTTGGGGGGACAAAGGCAAGCGAGAGAAATGGGCCATGCGAAGACCCAGGATCTGCCCCTCGGCCTGGCACACCCTGGGCTCGGGTGCAGCTTTGTGGACCCCGACCTCGAGAAAGTGCTGCCACGGAAAGCAGAGCCACGGCGGCTCTGTCCTGCCCAGCCCCGCACCCTCGGTGCCAGCAGAGCTGCTGTCAAATACCCCCGCACCGCCCTGCGTGCAGCTGCCGCCTTCTGCTGCCCCACGGGGTAAAGGTGCACCCCATGCTGTGTGATCAGGTAAAGGACAGGTTCCTCTGGGAAACGCTTCCAGACATCGTTGATTCGCTTTGAGTCTTTTTCTCCCACTGACCTAAGTGGCACTTTCATACTGATTGCTTCCTGACACCGAGGTTTGCTGCAGGCAAGTATCTTTCCTGCGGGGCCCCCACTCATATCTGCGCTGAGGCTCCGTGGCTGAGCAGCGAGCGGCTCCTGCTCGCTCCTGCTCGCAGCCGCTGTTCCTGGGGCTGACCACAGGCTGCCTTAACTCTCCATTAGGTTCCCACAGTCCCCTTGGCCTCATGGCCTGGACTTCCAAGGCAGCAAAGCCCACCTGTGGCCGGCAAGTTTTGTACAAGTACGTGCAAAAGCATGGTCCTGGATGTAGGGAGCCTGGGGCGCCCCAAAGGTTGCAGTTTGATGCCTTTGCTGAGCACCTTAAACACGAGTGCATCATGTCTGCAGAGAGCCTTCTTGTGGTAGCAGGGAGGTCTGCCTGGAGCAGCAGTGAGAGAGTTTTGCTCCACCCTCTGGGCTGAGGTTTGGAGGCTGCTTTGAGGTAGCAGAGGGAGGAGAAGGCAGGCACCTGCAAGCTTCAGCTCGCTCATTCTGGGAGGTCCCTGGGCACCCCGTGAAGGGCAGAGCTTGACGCGGCCTTGATTTTCCTGGCAGCCCTGGTGGGACTGGCAGGCTTGGGTGAGACACGACTTTCAGGCTGGCGGGGAACGGGGCAAGAGTTTGTGCTGTCAGTGGTGGAGGCGGGGGGGGGGGCGTGTTTCCTGCCCCTCCTGGCAACGGAGAGTGTTTCTGTAGGGAGAGCGAGGGCTGCAGACGCTGGAGGGACAACGCAGCAAGGCACAAGCAAGCCAGGAGGTCCCTGCAGGGCATCGATGACAACTTCCTGATAGAGGTGATAGAGGAGCCAAGGAGGGAGGAGAGGTGCTCTGCTGGAGCTCATAGTTACAAGCAAGGAAGGGCTGGTTGGGGATGTGAAGGCTGGGGGCAGCGTTGGCTGCAGTGACCATGAGGTGGTGGAGTTCAGGATGCTGAGAGGAGAGAGCAGGGCCAAAAGCAGTATGACAGCCCGGGGCTTCAGGAGAGCAGACTTTGTGCTCTGCAGGGAGCCACTTGGAAGAACCCCATGGGACAAGGTGCGAGAGGGAAGAAGGGTCCAAGAGAGCTGACTGATGTTCAAGCACCGCTTGCTCCCAGCTCAAGAACGGTCCATCTCAATGAGTAGGAAGTCGAGCAAAGGTGGCAGGAGGCCGGCATGGGTGACCAGGGAGCTCCTGGCAAAAGGCAAGCGTAAAGAGGAAGCATAGAGAAGGTGGAAGCAGGGAGAGGTGAGCTGGGAGGAAGAGAGGGACAACGTCCGAGTGTGCAGGGATGGGGCTAGGAAAGCCAAAGAATGGTTGAGGTTGGAAGGGACCTTTGGAGATCTCCTAGTCCACGCCCCCTGCTCAAGCAGGGTCACCTGGAGCAGGTTGCCCAGGACTGTGCCCGGGCGGCTTTGGAATATCTCCAAGTTTGGACACTCCCCAACTTCTCTGGGAAACCTCTTCCAGCGCTCAGTCGCCTTCACAGCAAAGAAGTGTTTTCTGAGATTCAGACGGAACTTCTCGTGTTCCGGTTTGTGCCCGCTGCCTCTTGTCCTGCCACTGGGCACCACTGAGCAGAGTGTGCCTCTGCAGACTTCTTTACACCCTCCCTTCGGATATTTATACGCATTGATAAGATCTCCTCTGAAACATTTCGTCTCTAGGCTAGACAGTCCCAGCTCTCTGAGCCGCTCCCCACATGACACGTGCTCCAGCCCCTTAATCGTCTTAGCGGCCCTTTGCCGGACTCACTCCAGTAGCTCCCTCTCTCTCTTGCAGTGCGGAGCCCAGAACTGGGCACAGTACTCCGGGTGTGGCCTCAGCAGGGCTGAGGCGAGGGGAAGGGTCGCCTCCCTCGCGCTGCTGGCAATGCTCTCCCTAATGCAGCCCAGGATACCATTGGCCTTCTGTGCTGCAAGGGCACATTGCTGGCTCACATTGCTGGCCGCTTGCTGTCCACCAGGACCCCCAGGTGTCCTTCTCTGCAGAGCTGCTGTCCGGCAGGTCAGCTCTCAGCCCGTCCTGGTGCATGGTCGCTCCAGCAAGTCCAGGTGCAGGACTTGGCACTCCCCGTCGTGGAACTTCACCAGGCTCCTCTCTGCCCATTTCTCCAGCCTGACGAGGTGCTGCTGAATGGCAGCACAACCCTTGGGTGTATCAGCCGCTCCTCCCAGTTTTGTATCATCATCAAACTTGCTGAGGGTACGCTCTGCCCCATCATCCAGATCCTTAATGAAGCAGTTGAACAGCACTGGCCCCAGTATTGACCCCTGGGCTACACCGCTGGGTACTGACCTCCAACTAGCCTGCATGCCACTGATCACAACCCTCTGAGCTTGGCCCTTCAGCCAGCCAGCGTTCATTCCACCTCACTCTCTGCTCAGCTACCCGTACTTCCTCACCTTGTCTATGCAGATGTTATGGGAGACAGTGTCGAAAGGCATACTGCAGTTGAGGTAGACAACATCCATCGCTCTGCCTTCATCTACCCAGCCGGTCATTCCATTGTAGAAGGCTATCGAGTTGCTTAAGCATCATTGCCCCTTTGTGAGTCCATGCTGACTACTCGCCATCACCTTCTTGTCCGTCATGGGCCTGGAAATGGTATCCAGGAGGAGTTGCTCCATCACCTTCCCAGGGACTGAGGTGAGGCTGAGCTCCCTGGGTCCTCCTTCTTGTGCTAAAGAAGGCCTTTATGGCATGCTACAACTTAATTTCTGTTCATTTTTGTTTGAAAAGAAGGCATTCTTTAGGACTGCAGTGCCTTAGTGCAGATGATCACGCACGTGACTAATAGTGGTCTGTGGCTGAAACGGTATCAGCTGGGGCCTTCCTTTGAGGCCGAAAATTATTGCACGTAACACAGTGCTGTGAGACACAGAAGCAAAGGCATGGTCGATACTTCTCTAGGAAGACTGGTAGCAAAAAAAAGAACAAAAAAGGAAAAAAAGCAAGCCCTCTGATGACATGGATATTAATTTGCTGTCTGTGAAACTGTCTGATCTACTTGGTTACCAGAAACTGATGCCAGGGGAAAAAGCATGCACCAGGAAATATAAGGTGTACTTGATGGTCTGTCTTTCGTAGCTCCCTCCCAGGGCGGGTTGTGAAGTAATGACTGGATGGATGGATGCCCGGAGAAGGATCGACAGATCTTTGTATGCCTGCCTGTAGGGATGAATAGACAGAGAGAGAGAGGAGAGGGAGGGGGAATGAGAGGGATGGTGACTGCCTTGTGCCAGAGCGTTCCCAGGGCAGTACTGGCRCTCAAGCGCTGGGACTGCCCGTGGGATGGGTAGAGAGAGGGAGATACTGGTGGACATGGACAGCGTGAGGAGCTGCAGCTGCCCCGGAAGGGGCAACTCCCCCCCAGTGCCGAGGCTGCAGGTCTGGCGGGGCAAGAGGGGAGGCCTTGATTGCTTGGGCATGGCAAGAAGGTGCCCAGTGCCTGCAGCAATGATGCCCGGCGGGATGAGCCTGCAGAAGGGGGCTGTGCCCCAAACCAGGGTCAGGAGGATTGTGAAGGGAATCTCGCCTGGTCCACTGGGCCTAGTGTGCCTGAGTGCTAATTTGAGCCCAGCGTTGCCTTCAGGAGTTCCTCCTCTGCACCCAGCAGAGCATGGATGCTTGGGGAGTGCAAGCGTTGTAACCCCTCCCTTCAGCTGCGGGTAGAGGTCTAACAAGAAATTGCTGAGTATCATGGAAAAGAACAGCTAAATGCTGGCATGAGTAGTGAAGCTGGGTGTCTTTAGTAGAAACTCGGGGAAGACAAACACCAGAAATGAGCCATGGGGAGGCAGGGGCTTGTGGGACCCTGGAGAGCTCAACTTGCTTTGTGGACCCTGTGTGCCCTGCGGCCATCAGCCCGACACTGACCTTCTGTGAGCTGTAGAGGCATGGCCAAAAGGTGGGGATTCCCACAGGGATGCACAATAAGCAGTTGAGGAAGGACTTCACAATGTGAGCCACAAGCGGGAAAGACCCTCTGCCTGGGTTGCAGTGTCTTGGCTGGGGGGAGGCAGTCTGCGCAGCCCCAGCTGTGGCAGGCCACATTGTCCTTCTGGCAGGCCTCCTGGCAAGGACTGATGGCCCCTGCCTCCGGAGTAGCCAGGGACATCTCCTGGACTTGGGCTGGCTTTTATACTGCTCCTGCACTGCCCCAGGCCCAGAGGCACGCTTTGCAGAGGTGACAATTTTCTGACAAGCTCCTGAGAAAGAAAGGACAGACCCCCCTGGCTTGCACAGGGAGAGCCAAAGAGCTGATGTTTCCTTTGGTGTTCAGCCACCAGGATCTCCCTGTCCCTCACTGACATATGAGTGCCCAGCAGCTGCTGCCAGAGGCAAGGGACACCTGATTCAGGGCCGCACACCCCAAGGCTTGCTGCTATGCCACAAGGGGTATCAGGAAAAGACCCTCTTTCCAAGAGGGACTGCGTGCAGTGTGTAAGCTCCCTGCGTGCATGTCCCCTCCTGGAGGCTTGTCTGCCTGGGCTCAGGTCCCCCTTACACAGAGCACAGCTGAGGGCTGCCCACCTTTCCTCTGAGGGCCTTGGAGAGACAGATCACTGCCGGCCAGCTCTGCTGGGAGGCCTCAGCCAGGCCTGAGCCCGCCTTCT